>NC_036857.1:5937014-5951620 GCF_002910315.2 Salvelinus sp. IW2-2015 | reverse complement strand
AGGAGGAGGGGACGGGGGGGACGGGGAGGAAGATACTGAAGGAGGAGACAGATTGAGCTGGCAAAGGGAGTCCTCATCAGCTATTTTAAATCTGATTACTGAGAGTCAGGGGAGATTTCTGCTGCTCTCCACAGGTAAAGAGCTCACTGAAGTGGGATGAGCTGCTAGGTTACCCCTGGACGCTGGAGCAGGGCCCGAGACCGTACCTCCCTGTCCGCCACTGCAGGCTAGGGTTGGCAAAATTGCAGATTGATTCAAGTTAATTGAATTCTTTAAATTTGGTGCAACCCCTTTTACTTACTAGCCTCACGCCTTACCAACAACTAGGCAGCTGACCCTACTCCAACACCAGTCACACAACCGCTACTCAACTTCATGACAACCTACTCCCAAAACTCACTGAACCACTCCAAACACCTCAGTGAACCTAGCTCCAACACACTCATGACAACCTCTACTGCCCAAACACACCTCACTGACAACGCCTACTCCAACACACTCATGGACAAACCTATCCTAACACACTCACTGACAACGCCTAACTTCCACACACTCCTGAAACCCTACGCTCCCAACACACTACTTGAAACCGGCTACTCCCAAACAACACTCACTGGACAACCGGCTACCAACACACGTGCACTGAAACCTACTCCAACAACTCACTGACAAACCTACTCCAACACACTCACTGACAACCCCTACTCAACACACTCATGACAACCACTAGCTCACCCAGGACACACTCCACACAGCTCGGACAACCCACTCCCAACCACACTCATGACAACCCTACTCCGAACAGACATCACTGACAACCCACTCCCAACAATCTACTGAAACCCATCCACACACATCACTGACATCGCCTTTCCCAACACACACGACAACCGTCTACTCCCACACAATCGCACTGACAACCTAACTCCTAACACACGCACTGAAAACCCGTACTCCAGCACATTCAACCTAGTTCATCATCTAACTACTTCAAGTACCCCCTAACACAAATCTGACCAACTCCGCAACACCTCACTGACAACCCCACTCAAAACACTCACTGACAACCCCACTCCCACCAATCACTGACAACCCTACTCCAACACGCTCACTGACAACCCTATTCCCTAACACATCCTGACAACCCCATCCCACAACTTCACTGAACACCTAATCCTAACACACTCACTGCAACGTACTCCGTGAACACACTCACTGACTAACGGCTACTCCCAACACACTCACTGACAACCCTACTTTAAACACACTCACTGACACCCTAACTCCACACACCCGACAACCACTACTCCAACAACACTCACGACAACCTAACTATCCCTAAACACTCACTGGACACACCTCAACTCCCAACACACTCACTGACAACGCCTACTCACCAACGACACTCACTGAAAACTCCAGTCCAAACACTCTAACCACCAACAACTCACTGACAACGCACTCCAAACACTCACCTGACAACCCTACTCCCAACAACACTCACTGACAACTTCATACACATCTCCAACTACACTCACTGCAAAAATAGACAACCTACTCCCAACACCAGCTACTGAAACGCTACACTCCTGACAAAATCAACACTCATGACAACCCACTCCAAACAATCATGAGACAACCTATGCCAAACCACTACATGAAACCCTACTCCCAACACAGCTCACTGACACCTACTGCCGCAAACAACCCTCAACGCTACTCGCAACAACTCACTGACACTCCACTACGACACTCACTGGAAACCCACTTCCAACACAGCTTCACTGAAACCCTACTCCACACAGCCCTCACCTGACACCCACTCCTACACCTAGCTCACGGCAAACCACTCCGCACAACCACTGACATCCACCACACACTCATGAACCCTCTCCAACACACATGACCACTCTAACCGACGACAACTAACTCTCCAACACACTCACTGGAACTAGCATAGACCCTCACTCACCTCACCACACTCACTGACACGACACTCCCAACACACCGACATGTCCACTCCAACCCTCGCTGCCACCAACTCCCCCCCCCCACTGACCCCTCCCGCCACAACTCCGACAACATCACTGTCCTAACACACTGCCAACACATGCAGCACACCTACTCTCCTAACACACTCACTGACAACCTACTCCTAACAGCACTCACTGACAACTACCTACTCAACTACACATCACTGACAACCTATCACACACGCACTGCAACCATGAAAAACCTCCTGAACCGTCAACAACACTCACTGACAACCCTAGACTCTCAAACACATCACGACAACCCACTCCCAACACCATCATGACAACGCTGACTCCACAACACTCACTGGACACCCTACTCACACTCACTGACACACACTGAACTCAACCAGCTCAGCATCTCCCAACACACTACACTCCACCAAACCTACTACACAACTACCAGCACACATCACTATGACAACGTCCTCATCCTAAAGACACCTCACTGAACAACCCTATACCCAACACACTCACTAGAACCATCCACACAAGTCAACATGCACACCCTAATCTCCTAACCGACTGCACTGACACAACTACTCACCAAACCAAAACTCACAACCACTCCCAAACATCACTGAACAACCACTACTACCCTAAAAACAAACAACTGACTGACAACCATACCTACATCACCAACAACTCAGACTGACAACGCCTACTCCCAACACTACTGAAAACCCTCGATCCTAACACACCTCACTGCAACCCTACTCCCAACACACTCACTGACACCTAACTCCCAACACACTCATAGAAACACTCCACTAACACTACTAACACCTAACTCCCTCTGACACCCCACTCCAACACACTCACTGAACACACTAAACTCCAACAACACTCACTGCATGACACCCTACTTACTCCACACACTCCAGCAGACAACCCTACAATTCAAAAACCCACTTCCCACTCACACAAACCTACCTCCATAACACACTCACTGAAACCCTCTCAACACAGCAACTCAACCTTGACACCTAACATCATAACACACTAGAACTGACAACGCCTACTCCCAACCACCACTCACGACCACACCCCTAACTCCCAACACACTCACACTTGACAACAACCATACTACTCCAAACACACTCACTGACAACCACTCCGAACACACTCACTGAAACTTCACATCCAAAACACCTCACTAAACAAGCCTACTCCAAACACACTCACTGACAACCTACTCCAACACACTACTGACAAACACCGAATACCACAACACATCACTACATAAACCCTATTACCATACCACACAATCACTGACAAGCCCTATCCTCAACACAATCACTACAACCCTATATCCCATACAACTCACTGACAACCCTACTCCTTAAACACTACCCAACTGACAACCCTACTCCAACACACTCACTGACAACCCTACTCCAACACACTCACTGACAACCATAGTCCTAACACACGCACTGACAACCCTACTCCCAACAGCCACTCACTGACAACCTACTCCAACACACTCACTGACAACTCCACTCCAAAACACTCACAAACACCCTACTCCAACACATCACTGACAACCCCAACTCCCAACACACTCACTGACGGACCCTAACTCCCAACACCATCACTGACAACGCTACTCCAACAAGCACCCTTCATGACACCTACTCCGACAACCACTGACCATACTCCCAACACACTCACGGACAACCCTACTCAACACACTCACTGACAACCCTACTCCCAACAACATCTTCACTGACAACCTACTAAACACACTCCTGACAACTCACTCCCAAACACTCACTAACAAGCCTACTCCAACAAACTCCATGCGACAACCCTATCCCAACACACTCACTGAACAACACCTACTCCCAACGCACTCCTGACACCTACTCCCACACACTCATGAACAACCCTACTCCCATACACTCATGAAAACTACTCCTAACACACTCACTGACATCCTACTCACAAGCACACTGCACTGACAACCCACTCCCACACACACCACTGACAACCCTACTCCTAACACATCACTGACAAACCCTACTCCCAGACACTCCACTGACAACCTACTCCCAACACTCACTGGACAAACCCTACTCCAACACACTCACTGACAACCTACTCCCAACACCACTCACTGACAACTACTCCATAACATCACTGAACGACACATCACTCGCTACTCCTAACAACCACTCCAAAACACTCACTAACAGCTACTCCTAACACACTCACTGACAACCCTAACTCCGCAAACACACTCATGACAACCCTACTCCAACCACACTCACTGACAACCCTATTCTACACAACTCACTAACAACCCTACTCCTAACAACACACTACTGACAACCCTACTCCGAACAACACTCACTGACAACTCCACTCACCAAACACTCACTGACAAGCCTATCCTACACACTCACTGAAACCTACTCCAACACACTCCATGACAACACGCCCTCCAACACACTTCCAATACAACCACTCACTAACACCTCACTGACCACCCTCACTCCAACACCACTCAACTGACCAACCTACTTCCATAACACTCACTGACAACCCTACTTCCTAAACACACTCACCTGAACAACCCTACTCCCAACACATCAACTGACAACCCTACCCACACACTCATGAACAAGTCTCACACATGACACTAAAGCCCTTACTCAACACTCACTGACCAACCCTACTCCAAACACTACTCACACACTCGAACAACCTCCACTCCCAAAACACTCACTAACAACCCTACTCCCAACAGCAATCCACTGACAACCCCATCCAACACACCTCACTGACGCGACCTTACTCCAACACCATCCTTGACAACCTACTCCAACACCCTTACTGCAAGCCTACTCCCAACACCACTCACTGTGACAACCCTATCCCAACACCACTCACGGACAAGCCCTACTTCCACACACTCATACACCTACTCCCAACCACTCACGTCGACAACCCTACTCGAAACACAATCATGGACACTCCACTCCCAAAACACTCACTACAAGCCTACTCCTAACACACTCACTATCAACCCTGACCCTTCCCACACCACTCACTGAACGCCTACGTCCGCAACACCCTCGCTGAAAACCCTATTCCTACACCTCACTGACAACCTACTATCCTAACAACACTCACTGACAAACCTACCTCCCAACACACTCACTGACAACCCTACTCCCAACACACTCAACTGACAACCCTACTCCCATAACGAACTCACTGAACAACCCTACTCCTAAAACACTCACTGAACACCTACTCCCCACACACTCACATGACAACCCACTCCCAACACACACCACTGACACCTCTCCCAACACACTCACTACAAGCCCTACTCCTAACACACTCAACTGACACCCTACTCCCAACACACTCACGTGACAAGCCCTACTCCCCAACTCACACAACACATCCTAGACAGCACCCACTCGACTAACCCACTCCACTAGACAACTACTGATCAATCACCACTTAACCACGCCCAACACACAATCACTAACAACCCTACTCCCACACACTCACTGACAACCCTACTCCAACACATCACTGACAACCCGTACTTCCTTATACACACTCTATGACAAACCCTACTCCCAACACATCAATGAACAACCTACTTCCAAAACAACTCACTGACAACCTACTCCTGCTAACACACTGACTGACCCCCTCATAGCCTGGTTCCTCTCTAGGTTTCTTCCTAGGTTTTGGCCTTTCTAGGGAGTTTTTCCTAGGCACCGTGCTTCTACACCTGCATTGCTTGCTGTTTGGGGTTTTAGGCTGGGTTTCTGTACAGCACTTCGAGATATTAGCTGATGTACGAAGGGCTATATAAAATAAACTTGATTTGATTTGATTTGATATCCATCGCACTTCTGAAGACAAAGGAATTCTCCGGTTGGAATATTATTGAAGAATTATGTTAAAAACATCCTAAAGATTGATTCAATACTTCGTTTGTCATGTTTTTAAGGACTGTAATATAACTTTTTTAACTTTTCGTCCGTACTTTCCGCTGGACTTGCGCGCGCGTCGTGAGTTTGGAAAGTGTACTGAACGCTAGAACAACAAGGAGGAATTTGGACATAAATGATGAACATTATCGAACAAAACAAACATTTATTGTGGAACTGGGATTCCTGGGAGTGCATTCTGATGAAGATCATCAAAGGTAAGTGAATGTTTATAATGTTATTTCTGACTTCTGTTGATTGCACAATATGGCGGATATATTTTTGTCTTGTTTGGGCTCTGAGCGCCGACCTCAGATTATTGCACGGTTTGCTTTTTCCGTAAAGCTTTTTTGAAATCTGACACAGCGGTTGCATTAAGGAGAAGTGCATCTAACATTCCATGCATAACACTTGTATTTTCATCAACATTAATAATGAGTATTTCTGTAAACTGATGTGGCTCTCTGCAAAATCACCGGATGTTTTGGAACTACTGAACGTAACGCGCCAATGTAAACTCAGATTTTTGGATATAAATATGAACTTTACCGAACAAAACATACATGTATTGTGTAACATGAAGTCCTATGAGTGTCATCTGATGAAGATCATCAAAGGTTAGTGATTAATTGTATCTATATTTCTGCTTTTTGTGAATCCTCTCTTTGGCTGGAAAAAATGGCTGTGTTATTCTGTGAATAGGCACTCACCTAACATAATCGTTTGGTTTGCTTTCGTCGTAAAGCCTTTTTGAAATCAGACACTGTGGCTGGATTTACAACAAGTTTATCTTTAAAATGGTGTAAAATACATGTATGTTTGAGGCATTTTAATTATGGGATTTCTGCTGTTTTGAATTTGGCGCCCTGCAGTTTCACTGGCAGTTTCACTTGCTACCGTCCCACATACCCTAGTGAGGTTAAAGAATAAGGAGAGGTGGAAAGAGAGGGAGAGAAGTGGAGAATGGAGAGAGATAGAGAGAGAGAGGGAGGGAGGGAGGGAATCGAGGCTCTTAGAGTTATTTAAGTCTGTTTGCTTAAAGGCTCCCAGTCGGCCCACCAGGAGCCAGCACGGTGTTGGTGGGCCTTTACACCAATCTTTCTGATTGGAAACCCCCAGTTCTGAATCGAAGGGCCCCCTATGGTCCCTGTCAGTGTGGAAGAGATCAAGCTAGGGGTTAACCCCTGACCTCCAATGCCTCACAGTCCATTTCATTGTCACCTCCCCATGCATCTCAACCCCTGTCCCCCAAACACCACAATCCCACCCCTACAGTAGGGCATCTGCCACCCCTGGAGGAGGCTCTGTGTTATGCCTTTATCAGCGAGACATTTTTTTCTTCAAGAGAAAATAATACGCCTTTATCATAGAATCTATTATAAAGATGTTTAAAAAAAAAAATGTTTTGGTCAGTAGGGCATTTTAAAACCCAGAGTTTTGACTGGTTGATTTAATAACATGTTTATAATGGCTGTGATGTTAGTGACATTCTAATGTAATCTTTGACTTTATGGTCTCAGGGCACCATTGAAAATGAGACCCTGGTCTCAACTGGGCTCCCTTGATTAAAGAAAAGTTAATACAAAATATACAGTAGATGTTAAGTGAAAACAATGAACATTTACCAGTCAGTATTTGTTTCAGTTTCATAAGCAGGGCATCTGTCCTACTAGCTAATAGCCCTTTGAGAGACCACAGAGCATTGGGGACCTTCCTCATCTATCCTACTAACTAATAGCCCTTTGAGAGGCCACAGAAGCTTGGAGACCTTTGTCATCTGTCCTGCTAGCTAAACCTTTAGAGACCCACAGAGGATTGGGGACCTCCTCATTTCCTACTAACTAATAGCCCTTTGAGAGGCCACAGAAGCTTGGGAGACTTTGTCATCTGTCCTGCTAGCTAAACCTTTAAGAGACCACAGAGGATTGGGGACCTTCCTCATCTTTCCTACTAACTAATGCCCTTTGAGAGGCAGACAGAGGACTGGGGACCTTCCTCATCTATCCTACTAACTAATAGCCTTTGAGAGGCCACAGAGGCTTGAAGACCTTGTCATCTGTCTCTAGCCTAACCCTTTAAGAGACACAGAGGATTGGGGACCTTCCTCATCTATCCTACTAACTAATAGCCCTTTGAGAGGCCACAGAAGCTTGGAGACCTTTGTCATCTGTCCTGCTAGCTAAACCTTTAAGAGACCACAGAGGATTGGGGACCTTCCTCATCTATCCTACTAACTAATAGCCCTTTGAGAGGCCACAGAAGTTGGAGACCTTTGTCATCTGTCCTGCTAGCTAAACCTTTAAGAGACCACAGAGGATTGGGGACCTTCCTCATCTTTCCTACTAACTAATAGCCCTTGAGAGGCCACAGAGGCTTGGGGACCTTCCTCATCTATCCTACTAACTAATAGCCCTTTGAGAGGCCACAGAAGCTTGGAGACCTTTGTCATCTGTCCTGCTAGCTAAACCTTTAAGAGGCCACAGAGGCTTGGAGACCTTCCCCATGTGTGCTAATAGCTAAACCTTTAAGAGGCCACAGAGGCTTGGGGGCCTTCCTCATCTATCCTACTAGCTAAACCTTTAAGAGGACACAGAGGCTTGGGGGCCTTCCTCATCTATCCTACTAGCTAAACCTTTAAGAGGCCACAGAGGCTTGGGGGCCTTCCTCATCTATCCTACTAACTAATAACCCTTTGAGAGGCCACAGAGGCTTGGAGACCTTCCCCATGTGTGCTACTAGCTAAACCTTTAAGAGGCCACAGAGGCTTGGGGGCCTTCCTCATCTATCCGACTAGCTAAACCTTTAAGAGGTCACAGAGGCTTGGGGACCTTCTCCATCTGTCCTACTAGCTAAACCTTTAAGAGGTCACAGAGGCTTGGGGGCCTTCTCCATCTGCACCCAGGGACAGTAGGCAATTGAATGAGGTTATCTCCTTCACTATTATCCCCTGGATGTCTTTGGATTTGGATTTGAGGTTAATGTAGATAAGGCCTCCCAATCTGTGATATCTAGCCACAGTGGACTCGCTCAGGGATTACAAACACACTAACAACGGAGTGTGTGTGTGTGTGTCTTCCAAACGCTTGTATCTAACCACAATGGGGCAGCTCAGGGATTACACACAGATTAACAGTGGTAATCTGACACACAAACTCTGATTGGTCCGTGCTACTGTCCAATAAAGAGGTTTAGAGGGGTCAGAGCATGCAGATTTACAGAAAGAAACACATCCACACATACTGATTCACATACATACACATTACAGGCATGCATACACACATACACACACATGCATATATAAGAAGGGTGGCAGGTAGCCTAGTGGTTAAGAGCGTTGGGCCAGTAACTGAAAGGTCGCTGGTTCGAATCCCTGAGCCGACTAGGTGAAAAATATGTCGATGTGCCCTTGAGCAAGGCACTTAACCCTAATTGCTCCTGTAAGCTACTCTGGTAAAAGTGTTTGCTTAAATGTGAATGACTGCACACACTTATTATATTCATATATATACCCACTACATCACACAAACACACAGCCAGGAATGAATACACATGATAACAGTGAACATGTATGCAATATAAATGCAGACACTGATACACTACTTGATCAGTGAAGGATAAACATACCACACATATTGCAAAATCCTTTCCTCTTTCCCTCTATATCCTCCTCCTTTTTCTCTCTCTCCTCTGAAGAAGAGGTGTGTGAAGAGATGGAAGGACTGGAGGGGTGTTGTTTTTGTGGAGATGTTTGGGAGGATGATTACTTGGGGATGGGGAGGGGGTAGAGGATGAAGACATAGGTTCTGACTAAGCATTGAGAGGTCCTTAACTACTGCTTTGATCGGCATCAACCCTCTCCCTAAACTCTGATGGACCTTATTGATGCGTGTGTGTGTGTCTACAAAGTGTGTGTTGGAAGGAGTCTATGAAAGATAACAACACTTAAAGCTGGCAAAGGAAAGGAGAGGAAAATATTTTCCCATTTGGGATATATATTTTCTATTTACATGCGTGACCAGGACAGCCAGGTCACCTGTGATACAAGTCAGTGTTCAATGTCCATCCATGTCTGAGGACGTCGGGAGATGACATGGAAACAGGCAACTAGGGGCAACAATGAGCACTGTTACCTTCAAGTAGGTTTCACATCTGTCTCTGATTCCAAAAGTTGCAAGTTTGAATCCAGCGATAGAAAGTTGTTTTTGAGATATTTATTTCAAGCCTATCCCAAACCTTAACCCTTACCTTAACCAATCAGAGTTAATGCCTAACCTTAAGATTTTGGAGTTTCTTAATCCTAACCCTAAAAATGAAGAGTTAATGCCTAAACTTATCCTTAAACACTTTGAAATTTGACATTTGCAACAACTTCGAAATGTTACGTTAGTTGCAGCTAGTTGCAGCAGGAACCATGTGTCCTGTGGTTTTAAACTATCCTCTGCTTAGCCAGGCATTATGCTAGCGGCAGGCAGGCAGTTGTGTGGTGGTGGTGGTAAGGGTCAGTGTTTACCCAGAGGCCAGGAGGACAATAGTAGGCCTGGGTCTGGACTGGTGGAGGCATAGCCGTCCTGACCCCCCTATTGTCTGAGTATGCAGTGCAGAGCTGGAGTAACAGATGGCCTAGCTGGCCTGTTAAATCTGTTACCTTTCTGTGTGATGTACAATATGTCCTCTCTTCTACGACTGGCTGCGGGGACACAGCATCTGTCCATCCCTCACAGACTGGGTTGAAGTGGAAGAGCAGAACACACACCCACGCATGTACACACACATTTATAAATGGTGGCGATAGAGTCCTGGTGCACCTGCTAAAAACAACATCAAATAGGCCTAATGTTTCAACAGCTTTAGCCTGGTAACCATATTGCTTCTACTTTAAATAGCTGATCATCTACATAGAAAAAGCAACCATACCGCTCCGTGCAGAATAACGATCTGGCATTGCATAACCTGTACCATCCTCACTCTGGATTCATCCACTCTGGATTCAGCATGAGGTGTTTCACCTCATGCTGAGTGAAATGTATGCTTGGTGAATCCGAAAATAGAACGGAAAAAACCTTGTGACAATTTACCAGAAGCAAATTTTTTCTCTGAATGCTATGCTCCTTGAGACAGTGATCAAGCATGGATAAGATGTTAGATGTTATGTAAATATATGAACCATGTGGTGATACCTAACCAGCTACTGTACACCAGCCACATTCCTTTATCTGAGACAATGTACTACTAAACACCAGCCACATTCCTTTATCTGAGACAATGTACTACTAAACCCCAGCCACATTCCTTTATCTGAGACAATGTACTTATATGCTTAAAACCCCAGCCACATTCCTTTATCTGCACAATATACTTACTAAACCCCAGGCCACATTCCTTTTTCTGGACAATGTATACTACTTACACCCAGCCCACATTTCCTTAGCTGAGACAAAGTACTACTAAAACCTCAGCCACATTCCTTTATCTGAGACAATGTACTACTAAACCCCAGCCACATCTTCTTTATCTGAGACAATTGTACTACTAAACCCAGCCACATTCCTTACTGAGACAATGTACTACTAAACCCCAGCCACATTCCTTTAACTGAGAACTCAATGATCACTACACTAACCCCAGCCACATTCCTTTATCTGACAAATGTACTACTAAACCCCAGCCACATTCCTTTATCTGAGACAATGTACTACTAAACCCCAGCCACATTCCTTTATCTGAGAACATGTACTACTAAACCCCAGCCACATTCCTTTAGCTGAGACCAATGTACTACTAAACCTCAGCCACATTCCTTTAGCTGAGACAATGTACTACTAAACCCCAGCAATTTAGAAGAGTTTGTGGTTGGTTGTGTCTGTCTTCTCAAAGCAACTATCCCCCTCCTCCTCACAGAAACTACCACCCCCTGGTGTGATTTATCATCGTGACGACCGGCGAAGGCCTCTTAGATGGAGATTGGGCTGAATTGTGGTAATTTGCATGTCCAACGTGTGTGTATCTGTCTACAGGCATTGATTTATTACAGCTACAGAGGTTAAGACAGTTCTGCTCATTGCTGCTTGTTCTTTCCACTGTAATGTGGTTATAAGAGTCAATGCCGGGACCCTGTGGCTTCCTCCCTCCTCCCTCCTCCTCCCTCCCTCCTCCCTCCTCCTCCCTCCCTCCCTCCCTCCCTCCCTCCCTCCCTCCCTCCCCTCCCTCCCTCCCTCCCTCCCTTCATCCATCCCCTCCCTCCCCCTCCATCCATTTCATCTCCATCCAAAACCAGTGAGGGCTTTAACACTCATGTCAGTTTTTCACTTTATATTCTCCGCTAGACTAATTATCTTTAGGAACAGCCTGTGTAAGATGAATGACTAAAACAAAGTCCATCTCATTGGATTCATGTAGCACCTAGTTACACAGAGAAATGTTTTGATTCATCTTGTTGTATGTATTGTATAGATATTATGTATTGTGTGTTCATGTTCACAGGGCTCCCTTGAAAATGAGACCCTGGTCTCAATGGTGACCCACCATGTAAAAATAAAAGTATATACAGTACCAGTCAAAAGTTTGGACACAGCTACTCATTCAAGGGTTTTTCTTTATTTTAACAATTTTCTTACATTGTAGAATATTAGTGAAGACACCAAAACTATGACATAGCACATATGGAGTCATGTAGTACCCCAAAAAGTGTTAAACAAATCAAAATATATTTTAGATTTTAGATTCTTCAGGCTGTATCACATCCGGCCGTGATTGGGAGTCCCATAGGGCGGCGCACAATTGGCCCAACGTCGTCCGGGGTAGGCCGTCATTGTAAATAAGAATTTGTTCTTAATTGACTTTCCTAGATAAATAAAGGTAAAATAAAACTTTTTTTTTTTAAATGACATCTTTGCACACTCTTGCCGTTCTCTCAACCAGCTTCCCCTGGAATGCTTTTCCAACAGTCTTGAAGGAGTTCCCACATATGCTGAGCACTGCTTTTCCTTCACTCTGTGATCCAACTCATCCGAAACCACTTCAATTGGGTTGAGATCAGGTGATTGTGGAGGCCAGGTCATCTGATGCAACACTCCATCACTCTTCTTCTTGGTCAAATAGCCCTTACACAGCCTGGAGGTGTGTTGGGTCATTGTCCTGTTGAAAAACAAATTATAGTCCCACTAAGCACAAACCAGATGGGATGGCAAATTGCTGCAAAATGCTGAGGAAGCCATGCTGCTTAAGTGTTCCTTGAACTCTAAATAAATCAAAGACAGTGTCACCAGCAAAGCACCCCCACATAATCACACCTCCTCCTCCATGCTTCAGGGTGGGAACCACACATACGGAGATCATCCGTTCACCTACTCTGCGTCTCACAAAGACACGGCGGATGGAACCAAAAATCTCAAATTTGGACTTATTAGATCAGACCAAAGGACAGATTTCCACCGGTCTAATGTCCATTGCTAATGTCCTCATGAGAGCCAATGTCATCATAGTGCTTGATGGTTTTTGAGACTGCACTTGAAGAAACATTCAAAGTTCTTGAAATGTTCTGCATTGACTGACATTCATGTAAAACAGTAATGCTGGACTGTTGTTTCTCTTTGCTTATTTGAGCTGTTCTTGCCATAATATGGACTTGGTCTTTTACCAAATAGGGCTATCTTCTGTATACCACCCCTACATTGTCACAACACAACTGATTGGCTCAAACACATCAAGAAAGAAAGAATTTCCACAAATTAATTTTTAACAAGGCACACCTGTTAATTGAAATGTATTCCAAGTGACTACCTCATGAAGCTGGTTGAGAGAAGGCCAGAGTGTGCAAAGCTGTCATCAAGGAAAAGGGTGGCTACTTTGAAGAATCTCAAATATAAAATATATTTTGATTTGTTTAACACTTTTTTGGTTACTACATGATTCTACATGTGTTATTTCTTAGTCTTTCTCCAAACCTTTGAATGAGTAGGTGTGTTCAAACTTTTGACTGGTACTATATATATATATATATTTAAATGGGTAAATCTTAGGATATGGTTAGACAAAATGCATATAGGCATGCACGCACTCATGAAATGTGAGGAAATTGATTAAAAAGTGAGGAGAGGGAGGAAAGAGGTGTGCATGAGAGGGTCACCAAGAGAGATGGAGAGAGAGATGGGGACAAGAAAGGGGCCCTTTCAGCTTCTAAAATAGTCAGATAGTATTCCTTCAATTCGATAGAAGTTTGCTTGAAGAGGAAAAACTTGATATTGTTCCACTTTGTTTTTGATAAAGCAGAAAGATGCATACCCAGTCTGAGAGGCGCAGTATACTTAGGTATTCTCTTGGCAATGCTTTAGTAGCATAGACAGACACTTCAAAAAGCTGTGAAACTGATTTGAGTACAATACATGGGGTTTTTGTATAATAGTTGGGACATTTATCCATCTCTTGACATATAGGCTAGATTTGACTTGGTCACGAGTTCTGCTGTGGAGAGTATTCAGACAGCTCTTTCAGTTGGTCAAGTGGAGGATATTTCTGTAAATGAAGGATGTGTGGAAATAAGATATGTTTCTGTATCAGTGGTGTTCTTCTGATTGTGTTCTAAGGTCGGTGTGTGTGGGGGGGGGGGGGGGTTCAT
>NC_036857.1:5928858-5936914 GCF_002910315.2 Salvelinus sp. IW2-2015 | reverse complement strand
TCCACCTCCACCCACCAACCAAACAACTAATCCACCCATACACCAATGAAGGATAAAAGAGATTGGACACCACATCACGTCCAATGACGTGCTGTCTAATCCTCCCTACATCGCTCTATCACCTGGCTTTACGGGATCACTGGCATGCCCTCAGCCTGGTCAGCTCTGGATCACTGGCATGCCCTCAGCCTGGTCAGCTCAGGATCACTGGCATGCCCTCAGCCTGGTCAGCTCGGGATCACTGGCATGCCCTCAGCCTGGTCAGCTCGGGATCACTGGCATGCCCTCAGCCTGGTCAGCTCAGGATCATATTGAAATCAAACTTTATTTGTCACATGTGCCGAATACAACAGGTGTAGACTTTACCGTGAAATGCTTACTTTACAAGCCCTTAACCAACAATGCAGTTCAAGAAGAGTTAAGAAAATGTTTATCAAATAAACTAAAGTAAAAAATAATAAAAAGTAACAAAATAACAATAACGATGCTATATACAGGGGGCACCGGTACCTAGTCAGTGTGCGGGGGTACAGGTTAGTCAAGGTATGTTGTACATGTAGATAGGGGTGAACTGACTTTGCATAGATAATAAACAGTGAGTAGCAGCAGTGTACAAAACAAATGGGGGTGGGGTCAATGTAAATATACCGGGCGGCCATTTGATTAATTGTTCAGCAGTCTTATGGCTTGGGGGTAGAAGCTGTTAAGGAGCCTTTTGGTCCTAGACTTGGCGCTCCGGTATTGCTTGCCGTGCGATAGCAGAGAGAACAGTCTACGACTTGGGTGACTGGAGTCTCTGACAATTGTATGGGCTTTACTCTGACACCGCATATTATATAGGTCCCGGATGGCAGGAAGCTTGGCCCCAGTGATGTACTGGGCCGTATGCACTACCCTCTGTAGCGCCTTACGGTCAGAGGCCGAGCAGTTGTCATACCAGGCGGTGATGCAACCGGTCAGGATGCTCTCGATGGTGCAGCTGTAGAACTTTTTGAGAATCTGGGGACTCATGCCAAATATTTTCCGTCTCCTGAGGGGGGGAAAAGGTTTTGTTGTGCCCTCTTCACGYCTGTCTTGGTGTGTTTGGACCATGATAGTTCGTTGGTGATGTGGACGCCAAGGAACTTGAAACTCTCCACCCGCTCCACTACAACCCCGTCGATGTTAATGGGGSCCTGTAACAACCTATGTGTTGTGATAATTGCGTTGTTGGCTCTATAACCTGTTAGTTCATATCTCTTGACACCGTGATATATAGGCCTAAAGGCCGTGACAATAAGAAGACACAGTGGCAGAATAAATTCAACCACACATTTGTTTCATCACAAAACCGGAGAGCAACATCTGTCCGGTGAAGTCCACAAAACATATAACAAACAGGTACATGATCTACAGCATGGTCAAGCGAGTTCATGTTAACACATTTTTGGGACAGCAAAACAACTATTGATTTAGAGTTAGGCTACCGCAGGTCGCAAAGAAAACAGGAGCTGCCTCCACTATTCCAGCACCATTTCACCACTTCCGCTATACTACATATTCTATCCATACTGTATATACAGTGTATATTATATATGGGTCACTGGCATGCCACYGCCCGGTCAGCTTGGTCAGGCTAACATTGCATAATTCATTGTTTGATTTGATAGATACGTTATTTAATGGTGTGCTATCCAATCTCTTTCACTAGGGACTTCACTACGTGAGGATTTAGCACCAGACTCTACATGAGAAATTGCCTGAGAGGGAGTGTGTTATCTGTGATTCACACCAGGAATGATGTGGCTGACCGAACTGACTGGACTGACCCAACTGAGGCCACGCCAGTGACCCCCGAGACCCCAAAATACCCTGTGACCTTTAGCCTTAGCCCAGGGGAATGGAGAGATGGATGGATGAGGGAGAGGTCAGGGAGGGATGGAGGAGGGATGGAGGGAGGAGGGAGGGAGGAGGGAGGGATGGGGGTAGGTAGGAGGTAGTGGTAGGTAGGGAGGATGGATGGATGGAGGATGGAGAGGGAGGAGGGAGGGAGGAGGGAGGAGAGGCGAGGGGGAGGAGGGGGAAGGCGAGGGAAGGGAGATTGCGCAGGGGAGGGAGAAAGGAGGGAGGGAGAATGTAGGAGGATGGATGATGGATGGATGGGATGGGATGGAGTGAGGATGGAGATGGATGGATGGATGATGGTGGGGATGATGGATGGATGGATGATCGGGATGATGAGTGAAAGGTCTCGAGTGGAATAGAGACTCTTTTGGCACACAAACACAAACACACACACACACACACACTACTAACACACACACATCACACACACACACATCACACACACACACAGACACACACAACACACACACACACACATGGCAAGCCCGCCCGGATCTACGAGTGTTAACAATCACGTTCTCGCCACTAATTTCAAAACCTCGATGTCCTTTTTCAAAACTCTAGCACAAAACTCAAAACGATCATACACTTGTAACCACAGCTGTCCAATGTTCAAACATTGCATTGTGCATTCATATCTTTAAAGAAACTTGCACTTGCAGAATCATTGGTTACAATAAAGCTCATTATCATGAAATACCATGAGGACACATTCATTTCAGATCAGCCCACCACACAGAATCCATAGTTCACTGTGTAGTTGTTCTAACAAATCATGAAATATTGTAGTACAAAATATGTGATACATATTTCATTATGGTACTACACGTAAATACATCACTGTAAAAGGACTAGTAGAGATAATACCTCAGACATAGTGGAATCATTGAACAAAAGATGACATTTATTGATAAAATACAATAAAATCACAACATAGGTTTCTTTGAATCAAAGCAAAAATAATTACCTATAAAAAAATAAACAACAGTTAAAGGTCAACTGCAGTGTTACTCACCTGGCTTACTGTAAAAACAAAACAAAGGGTTGATTACTGTACTTCTATATTTCCATCAATCCTGTCTTGTGGATTTGGCCACAGGTTCTCATCCACATCACAATGGATGTTTTCATTAGCCAAACATCTTGGAAGGAATCTTCGGGCGAATCCAGGCCTGACACTGGTCTGCCGTGATGTCATTGCATGCGTCATCCATGGCCTGGAGAAGGGCGGCTGTTCGTGAGGGCGCCTATCTCATACCTTCCACCTCCACGTGGAGAAAAATTCCTCAACCGGGTTAAAGAAAGGAGAGTATGGGGGTAAGCACAGGGTGGTAAATTGTGGATGGGCCTGWAACCATGCTTGCACCATTTGAGCATGGTGGAACCTGACGTTATCCCACACAATGACATAGGTCTTGCCATCAGCTCTACAGACCTGATTTAGCTCATCAAGGAAGGTTACATTAGAACAGTGAATCATGTGGCTGCCTGCAACTCAATATATAGAGTATATAGAGTAGAGAGCTTTAAATGTTGTTCAACCAAACATTCGAACGGGCAAGATGCGTAATCTAAGCAACTTTGACCGTGGTATGATTGTTGATTCCACACATGGTGATTCCAGCATCTCAGAAACAGCTGCCCTCCTGGGATTTTTACGCACAACAGTCTCTAGAGTTCACAGAGAATGGTGCGATAAACAAAACACATTCAGTGAGTGGCAGTTCTGTGGGTAAAACCACCTTGTTAATGAGAGAGGTCAGAAGAGAATGTCCATTCAAGCTAACAGAAAGGCCACAAATGCTCAAATAACAGCTGTTTAAAACAGTGGTGTGCAGAAGGGCATCTCTTAACATACAACACTGTGAATAATTCAGGCTGTTTTGGAGGCAAAAGGGGGTCCTACCCAGTACTAGATAGGTGTACCTAATAAAGTGGCCGGTGAGTGTACAGTAATGTCAAATCTGAAAACATGGTCTGGAAAAGTGGTACATGGGACCATAGAAACAGTGTCTGATAAAGAATGATGATGAAATATTACATCCATAGATAATGWAGTCCAATTGGTTCATGTTCCACGGTAATTGGTGTCAATGGATCTCGTTATCCTGAAACTTTCATGATCTAAACATGGAATATTGTTCATCAGTTTCCATAAAACTATGCATTAATAAGAGTAACGCAACAGTTACTTATCGTTTTGAGCAGTTGTATCAATTGATAGTTAGATCATTGTTATGAAATTAATAGACAGTCATCTCAGATGTAATGTGTGAATTGCATTTTGAAATGGTAATACTTTGATGTTAAGTTGTGTCATTTTGAACAGGTGATTTTAGTTCAATGAACAAATGATCTTAGCTTTATGTGTATTGTATCCAAGCAATTGGAAAAAGTGTTAGAGTTTTGAAAAATTTGCAATTTTATCATTGGTTGTGAGTTTTGTGTCTAGAGTTTTGAAAAATGACATCAAGGTTCTGAAATTAGTGCCAAAGTGATTGTAAAAAACTGTAATGATGCAGCTTCCTCTTTCTCCTGCTAATGGGCTTAACTCTGGCTGGGTGTACTGTCCTCGTACATACATCAGTGTTCATTACAGTATAAATCCAGACAGTGGTTAAAGCTTTACATCAGCCCAGATACTAGATAGGACTAAAGCGTACCAGGAACCATGGGAAACTGTTGGGATACAGGCCCAACAGGCCAGATAGAGCTACAGCTTCCCTAACAGCTGTCGACTGGCCCCCGAGGCAGTGCTAGAACAGAGCTATAGCCTAACACAGGACAGAACAGCACGCCAGATACGGCTGCAGCTAGACAGCCACCATCCCCCCACCTGCACCATTCACCACTGACTGACTGAATGAATGAATGAATGAATGAATGAATGAATGAATATGTGCACATGGACATCATTATGGTATTCAGTTTGGGTTCCATCCGTACATTCTAGAACTCTCTGGTGAAATCATTCAACACTGACTGGAAACACAATGAAAAAAAATACTAATAATGACTCAGAGGACCTATTCAACCACAATAAATCACAAGTATTATCCGTACTGGGCTATTAAGTACAGAGAAAATTGATCAATAGTGTGAAAAGCCCCTCCCGTATTTTAATTTTAGTGCACTTACTTAATACCTGTGGTCTATCCAGCTCATCAAATCAACTACCCATCCAGTAATACTAATTACTCGGCTGTCTACTCTCTGTTCAAGTCAAGACGCCTACATGCCCACAGGCTGTTCCTTGTATTGTGGGATAGCACTACCAGTACTTATCTACTTAATCTTGTACCTAATCGCATCTCGGTGAACCTACAGGACTCAACTATACACTTCCTCACGTGATATCAACTCTCAGGCTATCTCTATATTTACTCGATTGTTCTCTGCTTAGTCTATCCCATTACCTGCGGATAATGTCTAAATGTAGCTTTAAGAGTACAGAACACAAAATTGCGTCGATTGACCGTTCATATTATCCTCTGATGACAAATCTGTGGTTTGCCATTACTCGTTATGTCGATATAACTACAGGTTGTTGGCGGTAGCTTAAATACGCTCTGGGTAGCAGGATACAGACACAGACCCTGTACTTTATAGTATTTTTTATTTATAAATTGCGTAACACAGTGTCTACTGGCCAGTACTGCTACCATTAACAGTTTGGTACCTTACCCCAGGATACGAACGCTGGTTATCACTTTTTACATTTACCAGGTACTGGTATGCTCAACAACCGCAGATACAGGAACAACCCTGTTATCACTGTGGTTACATACGTACTGGTAGCTACCAGATCAGAACAGCCTGTTATCACTGTGTTACATACAGTAACTGTAGCTACCCTAGACAGAACAACCTGTTATCACTGTGTTCCAATTACAGTACTGTAGCTACGCAGATACAGACAAGACCTGTTATCACTGTGTTACCTTACAGGTACTGGTAGTACCTCTAGATACAGAACAACCTGTTATCACTGTGTTACCATTACAGTACTGTAGCGTACCCAGATACAGAACAACCTTTTATCACTGTGTTTACAGTACTGTAGCTCGCAGATACAGAACACCTGTATCATTTCACTGTGTTCATGAGTAGATGTACGCATACCACCAGATACAGAACAACCTGTTATCACTGTGTTACCATTACAGTACTGTAGCTACCCAGATAACCAGAACAACCTGTTCACTGTGTTATCCAATTACAGTAACTGTAGTACTACCCAGATACCAGAACAACTGTATTCACGTGTTAATTACAGTACTGTAACTACCCCGATACAGAAAACCTGTTATCACTGTGTTACGCATTACAGTACTGTAGCTACCCAGATACAGAACAACCTGTTATTCATGTGTTATAACAGTAGCTGTAGCTACCCAGATACAGAACAACCTGTTATCACTGTGTTACATTACGTTACTGTAGACCAACCAGATACATGAACAGCCCTGATCACTGTGTTACCATTCAGTACTGTAGGCTACCCAGATACAGAACAACCTGTTATCACTGTGTTACCATTACAGTACTGTAAGCCTAATACCTCAGTATATACAGAACAGTGTTATCACTGTGTTACGACAGTAATGTGCTGACCCAACGACCAACGATCGTTACCATACATTACTATACCAGTACGAACAAAAACCTGTTATTCACGTGTACAGTACTGTAGCTACCCCAGATACAGAAGCACCTTTAGCACTGTGTTCATTACAGTACTGTATAAGAGCCTACCCCAGATACAGAACACACCTTACCACTGTGTTACCATTACAGTTACCTGTAGCTACCCAGATACAGACAGACTTTATCACTGTGCTTACCATTTACAGTACTGTAGCTACCCAGATACAGAAACAACCTCGTTATTCCACCCTTGTGCTTTAACCATTACAGTAGCGTAGCACCCAGATGACAAGAACCACCTGCGGTGTGGTCCTTGTTCTCAGGTTAGGAGTGGAAGTAGCTGGCAGGTTAAAAGCAAATAAATAAATACGAGGCTTTCACACTATTAATCAACCTGTTAGCTAATAAGTGATTTCTATTGGGGGAAGGGAGGATAAAGCATGATATCAGCAATATCAGCATATCAGTCATTCACGACCAGTCGTCCTTATCCAATGACATAGATGCTTGGTAATGACGCGACATTCAGGTTGAAAGCTTTGGTGTGTTGTGTGTGTGTGTTTGTGTATGTTGTTGTGTTGTTGGTGTGGTGTTGTGTTGTAATTGTGTATGTTTGTGTGGTTTCGATTTGTGGTGTGTGTGGTGTTGTGTGTTGTGTGTGTGTGTGTGTGTGTGTGTGGCCGCGTGGTGGTTGTGCTATCAGCACCAGAGAGTTAACAAACATGCACAGCTCCACCCAGCACACCACACACACAAACAAACCACCTACACGACACACAACACACACACACACACACACACCACACCACCCCAGCACACCGACAACAACACACACACACACCCACACACCACACACAACACACGCATAGTTTGAGATCTGATAAGACGTTGGTTCTCCAACCTAAATTCCCATCGTTCCAAAATGACCCTCCCAATGTTACTTGTTGTATCGTGTTATTATTGTTCAATTGTCCCTGGCTGCCTCGCTGCCTCCTGCGCGTTGCCTTCCTGCCCTGTTCTGCTGTCTGCCTGTTCTGGCGCCTGCCTGGTTCTGCCTGGCCTGTCTGCCGTGTCTGCCTTCTGTCTGCCTGCCTGCCTTGTCTGTCTGTCTGTCTGGTGCTGCCTGCCTGTCCTGCCTGTCTGTCTGTCTGTCTCCGTCCTGCCTGTCTTGCACTGCTGCCCTGCCTGTCTCCTGTCTGTCGCCTGCCCTGCCTGCCTGCCAGTGTCCCTGCCTGTCCTGTCTGTCCTGCCTGCCTGCCGCTGCCTGCCCTGCCTGTGTGCCTGCCTGCCTGCCTCCCGCCTGTTTCTGCCCGTCTGTCTGTCCTGTCTGCCTGCCGTCTGCTGCCTCCTGCCTGCCTGTCTGCCTGGCCTGCCTCTGCCTGCCCTGTCCTGTCTGCCTGCCTGCCCTGTCTGCCCTGCCCTGTCTGCCTGCCTGTCTGTCTGCCTGCCTGCTGTCCCTGCCTGTCTGCCTGCCTGTCTGTCTGCCGCCTGCCTGTGTGCCTGCCTGTCTGCCTGTCTGACTGCA
>NC_036857.1:5924706-5928542 GCF_002910315.2 Salvelinus sp. IW2-2015 | reverse complement strand
TCTCTCTGTCTGTCTGTCTCTGTCTGTCTCTTTGTCTGTCTCTGTCTTTCTGTCTGTCTCTCTCTCTGTCTCTCTCTCTGTCTCTCTATCTGTCTGTCTCTCTGTCTGTCTCTCTGTCTTTCTGTCTTTCTGTCTCTCTGTCTCTGTCCCCCTGTTTCTCTCTCTGTCTCTCTGTCTCTCTCTCTTTCTCTTTTGTACTCCAGCTCTCTAACTGTCTATCGCTGTTCGACCATCTGTCTTTTTTTCATAGGCTCTCTCTCGTTCCTTTACTCCCACTTTTTCTCTCTTGCTATGTGTTTAAATGATCTCAGATGAGACAGTACTGATTTATCTGTCAACAGCTTCCTGTCCTTTGTTGTAATTTTGGGGGATGTGTGTGTGTGTGTGCAGACACAAGTGCGTTTGGTGGAAAACACAAATTGTTGTACATTTTACAAACAGGATGAATTAGAGATGGGGTGTTTAAAGGAGAGGTTTTCCATGGATGATTTAAGCAGTCAAGACAAAATGAATGTTGTCAACGGCCAGGCAGCCCATCCGGACTGGTCTCGGAGTAGTGGGCATGTCAAAAGAAGTGGTTGTGTCGAAATAAATGGGTGTGTTGAGAGTGCACCGTTATTGTACGGTCTCTTTTGATTGAACAGCATTGCCAGCACTCAGAGGACTAGTTTATTTTGTTCAGTCTCTTTCAGGAAGTGCATGGAGGATGCTAAAGCAGTTTTAATCACATACACAACTMAAACTTTTATGATGAATTATTACCGGTATACTAAACTATGTTTCATGAATATCCAAAGAGTATTGTTTAGTCTCATAATAATTTTCTTTGAGTTCACATACACAACTTTATGAAAGCAGTTGTGACACA
The DNA here is from genome assembly GCF_002910315.2 of Salvelinus sp. IW2-2015. Classification (NCBI taxonomy): domain Eukaryota; kingdom Metazoa; phylum Chordata; class Actinopteri; order Salmoniformes; family Salmonidae; genus Salvelinus; species Salvelinus sp. IW2-2015. The sequence goes on along the minus strand of NC_036857.1, from coordinate 5,927,674 downwards.
TGAAGGTCTGCAACCAGTAGAACCTCATTTGAATCTCCTGTTATAACATGCTAGTATCAGACGGGTAGCAGCATAGGCTTTAGGCTGTTTTTGCCCGCTCGCTTCGTAAATTGTTCCTAATCGGCATGTCAGCAACCCATAGGTCTGCCTTTAAGGAAGCTTGCTATTGGTGTATAGTAATGGGACATTGAGAAATGTTATCTTTGACATTGCGCACAGTAGTCTACACAACAGAAAAGAAATGTGATAAATGTAAAACATTCACAACATGAAAGCATGTTAAGATATATGCATTTAATTACATGCAATGTTTTTCCACAGCGTGAGTGATTCCACCACGCCATCATTCTGAGTTTCCCCAAAGTACGTTTTAATGCACCATCCTATACAGCAGGGATGGACAGCTGCAGTCCTCGGGGGCCTGATTGGTGTCACATTTTCAGTGGTGGAAAGTACTTAAGTAAAAATACTTTAAAGTACTACTTAAGTAGTTTTTGGGGGTATCTGCACTTTACTATTCATATTTTTGAAAATTTTTACTTTTTCTTCACTACATTCCTAAAGAAAATGTGGTACTTTTTACTCATACACTTTTTACTTACACATTTTCTTTGACAACCAAAAGTACTTGTTACATTTTGAGTGCTTAGCAGGACAGGAAAATGGTCCAATTCACACACTTATCAAGAGAACAACCCTGGTCATCTCTACTSCCTCTTATCTGGCGGACTTACTAAACACATGCTTAGTTTGTTAATTATGTCTGAGTGATGGAGTATGCCCCTAGCTATCCATAAATAAATAAAAAACAATTCAATTGTGCCATCTAGTTTGCTTAGTATAAGGAATGTGAAATTATTTACACTTTTACTTTTACTTTTGATACTTAAGTATATTTTAGCAATTACATTTACTGTTGATACTTAAGTATATTCCAAACCAAATACTTTGTCTTTTACTCAAGTAGTATTTTACTGGGTGACTTTCACTTTTACTTGAGTAATTTTCAATGAAGGTATCTTTTACTTTTCCACCCCTGTACATTTTTGCCCCAGCCTCAGCTAACACACCTGCCTCCAATAATCACCTAATCATGATCTCAGTTTAGACTGCAGTTTGATTAATCAGCTGTGTTTGCTTGGGATGGAGAAGAAGAGTGACACCATTCAGGCCCCAGAGGACTGGAGTTGCCCACCCCTGATCTACAGTCATGTCACCACGAACCTCTGCACTCGCTGGCAACAACTGACAGAAAGTCAAACCAATTACATGTGCGCTTTCGATATGCCTACCTTCTTTCAACACAGCCAGTATCGGCCGCCATATTGGGCTGCAACTACCCGCTTCTCTCATCTGTCCCATTTATCACTAACAGATCTGAAAACAAAGGAATATGGTCATCCGTACAGTGCATTCAGAAAGTATTCAGACACCTTAGCTTTTTCCACATTTTCTTACATTACAGCCTTCTTCTAAAATKGATGAAATTGTTTTTTTCTCTCATCTACACACACTAGCCCATAATGACAAAGCAAAAATAGTTAATTTTTTAACATTTTTGCAAATGTATATGAAAAAAAACGGAAATATAAAATTTACATAAGTATTCAGACCCTTTATTTAGTACTTTGTGAAGCACCTTTGGCAGCGATTACAGCCTCGAGTCGTCTTGGGTATGACGCTACAAGCTTGGCACACCTGTATTTGGGGGAGTTTCTCCCATTCTTCTCTGCAGATCCTCTCCAGCTCTGTCAGGTTGGATGGGGAGCGTCGCTGCACAGCTATTTTCAGGTCTCTCCAAAGATGTGCCTTTTACTGAGGAGTGGCTTTCGTCTGGCCATGCTACGATAAAGGCCTGATTGGTGGAATGCTGCAGAGATGGTTGTCCTTCTGGAAGGTTCTCACATCTCCACAGAGGAACTCTGACTCAAGAGTCTTGGTGGTTCCAAATGTATTCCATTTAAGAATGATGGTGACCACTGTGTACTTGGGGACCTTCAAGGCTGCAGAAATGTTCTGGTACCCTTTCCCAGATCTGTGCCTCGACACAATCCTGTCGCGGAGCTCTACGGACAATTTATTTGACCTCATGTCTTGATTTGCTCTGACATGCACTGTCAACTGTGGGACCTTATATAGACAGGTGTGTAACTTTCCAAATCATGTCCAATCAAATAAATGTATCACAGGTGAATTCCAATCTAGTTGTAGAAACATATTAAAGATGATCAATGGAAACAGGGTGCACCTGAGCTCAATTTCGAGTCTCATAGCAAAGGGTCTGAATACTTATGTAAATAAGGTATTTCTGTTTTTTATTGTGTGTAGATTGATGAGGGGAAAAAATGTGTTTAATCAATTTTAGAATAAGGCTGTAACGTAACAAAATGTAGAAAAAGGGTAGGGGTCTGAATACTTTCCAAATGCACTGTACACTATATTTTTGGGGGGGCAAGTCTATGGTAAAGTGCTTTAGTGTMCAATTTTATTTAAATTTGTCATTGGTTTGATATCTTACATGGTTTATGTTGTCATATGTGTAAAGTATAATTTTGTGCCTTTCAACATGACTAATAAAGATCAATCAATCAAACTCAATCAACCAATGAATAAATGATTCCTCTCTGTCTCCAGGTGCAGATGTGACAGAGCCCAACAGCTCAGACAGTCGCGGAGAACGTCTCGACTTCTTCCTCAAACAGGAAGAAGCTCTGGCAATGGGCGAGGCCAACTTCCTGGGTGCCAGCGAATCAGATGAGGCCGGAGGTGGAACCGGGGGCAGGACTACCCCATTGGTAGCCAATCTGAGGGCAGCGTTGATGAGCAAAAACAGCCTGCTGTCGCTACGGGCTGAGATGCTGGGAGACGATAACCCTGTACTGTTTGAATTCATGCCCAAAGGAGGACACTCCCTTTCACGTAAGTTACTGTTATAGTGTGTTACACACACACCACACACACACACACA
>NC_036857.1:5917873-5923735 GCF_002910315.2 Salvelinus sp. IW2-2015 | reverse complement strand
ACCTCACCTAATGCTGTCTTGTGGCTGAACTGAAGCAATCCCTACAAGTAATGTTCCAACATCTAGTGGATAGCGCTTCCCAGAAAGCAGTCGGGGTGTGTCAGGCAGCATGTTCAAACTCTATGTTCGGAAAGCCTTCCCAGAAGAGTGAGAAGGGCTGTTTGTACAGCAATGTATACCAAACATCTAGTGGGACCAATACTTCCGAAGTTGAGGGTGATAGAAAGCAGGTGTGATGCGGGCTGCCGTTGTAACCGAATATAGCTCCGAGCAAAGGTCGGGCACTGATGTTGGGTGATTAGGCCTGGCTCGCAGTCTGCGTTCCAATTCATCCCAAAGGTCTTCGATGGAGTGGAGGTCAGGGCTCTGTGCAGGCCAGTCAAGGTCTTCCACAGCGACTTCGACAAACCATTTCTGTATGGACCTCGCTTTGTGCACAGGGGCATTGTCATGCTGAAACGGGAAAGGGCCTTCCCCAAACTGTTGCCACAAAGTTGGAAGCACATAATCGTCTAGAATGTCATTGTATGCTGTAGCGTTAAGATTTCCCTTCACTGGAACTAAGCGGCCTAGCCCGAACCATGAAAAACAGCCCCAGACCGTTATTCCTCCTCCACCAAACTTTACAGTTGGCACTATGCATTCGGGCAGGTAGCGTTCCCCTGGCATCTGCCAGAAAACGCGTTTCCACTGCTCCAGAGTCCAATTGCGGTGAGCTTTACACCACTTTGCGGTTGCTCGGCTATGGAAACCCATTTCATGATGCTCCCGACGAACAGTTCTTGTGCTGACGTTGCTTCCAGAGGCAGTTTGGAGCTCGGTAGTGTTGCAACCAGGGATAGACCATTTTTACTCTCTACGCACTTCAGCACTCAGCGGTCCCGTTCTGTGAGCTTGTGTGGTCTACCACTTCGCGGCTGAGTTATTGTTGCTCCTAGACGTTTTCCACTTCACAATAACACCACTTACAGTTGACCGGGGCAGCTCAAGCAGGGCAGAAATTGGACGAACTGACTTGTTGGAAAGGTGGCATCCTATGATGATGCCACGTTGAAAGTCACTGAGCTCTACAGTAAGGCCATTCTACTACAAATGTTTGTCTATGGAGATTGAATGGCTGTCTGCTCGATTTTATACACCTGGCAGCAACGGGTGTGGCTGAAATAGCCAAATCCACTCATTTGAAGTGGTGTCCACATACTSCTGTATATATAGTGTCTCTCCCAGTGTGTATTTATGAGTGTGTGTTTGTGTGTTTGTGTGTGTTTGTGTGTGAGGGTGAGGGTGCGTGCATGTGTGTGTACATGTGTGTGTGTTTAATTTCTCTTTGCTTTCTTTGGCTGGTAATTGTCTTCTTTGTGCTGAGTTGTGTTTGTCTGTGTTTGAGGGAGATGGAGAAAGAGTCCAACCCTAAACCTGGTCATGCCCTTTTAGCTTAGCCCTGCTCTGATACAATAGGGCTGGAGACTGGGGCTTTGACTGAGTGGACCCCTACACACACACTCACACACACGCACACACACACACACAAACCCTCTGTTGGCTTTAAGTGAAGAGATTGAGGCGCTGTCACAGCAGGCACGCTGCCTCTCATCTGACCTGCCCCTACTGAGGGGCCTCTATGTGTTAGGGCACCGGCTGCTCTCAGAGCCTTGCCTAGAGGGGCGAGAGGAGAGAGCAGCGGGAGAGGGTGAGCCTGTCTATACGCACAGGCAGACGGCACACACACACAGACAGCAACAGCACAACGACACAGACCAGCGCACGACACGAGCAGAGAGAAGAGCACGGGTGACGCGAGCAGCACACGATCCACGAGGGGGTTTCAGACGACACACACAGCGACAACAGGTGAGTGAGCAATGACAGCTACACGACGCCGAGGTGTGCCGCCGAGGAGAGAAAGTAGAGATTCGCAAAGAGGATTGTTTATCGTACGGGGCGAGGCAATCCGTCTGGATACTGTGTCTCTGGAGAGTATGATATGTTTAGGAAGAGCATTGCATCCCTGTGGGTATTGTTGGAGTTGTCCAGCTTGCAGGTGTTGCAATCCTGGTAGGGAAAGTGTTGTGTGGCACAGAAAGCCTGATTTAGCACACACAATACGGATGGTTTTGATGAAATGCCCTTTTCGGGAGCGTGGCAACCAGACCCACCACTGAGGTTTCACGTCTCTACGTTTAAAAGAGAGATGAAAAGGTAAAGCAAACATATGTTCGCGAAGCCACTGAGGGAAGGGGAGCAAGCCTTAGTGAGTTGGTACGGCGGATTGCTTGCTCTCCTCAGTTACAACCTACCCTTCTGACCGCTCGCCCCAGAGCGTCTCCTTCACAGTCCTTCACACTCCCTTCTTGCCTCGCCAGAGACCACTTCCAATCACCGCTTCACTTTAGTAACATGTCTCCTCTCTTCCCTCGCCTGCTCTCATTCCTGTATCAGCCTGCTCTCTCCTTTCCCCCTACTGAGGTGTCCTCGGTTTCTCTGTCCGAGCTCTCATAACACCTCTCGAGCAGCCTGCTGCTTAAAACTCAACATAGTATTTTTAATCCGTTGGTAGAAGTATGATTCGATCGAACGAGAGTAGTAGATGCATGATGGTCAACTTGCCCCCATTTTCCACCAGCCATTGCTTGCCGCATTCATCACCAACTGGTCTCCTTGGCCCTGTGTGTGTGTGTGTGTGTGTGTGTGTGTGTGTGTGTGTGTGTGTGTGGTGTTGCTGTGTGTGTTGTGTGTGTGTGTGTGTGTGTGTGTGTGTGTGTGTGTGTGTGTGGGGGTGCTCGGTGGTGGATCGCTTGATGGAGTCTGTGGTGTGTGTTGGTGTAGTCTGATGATGTGTTTGTTGCCTGTTGTACTTGTTGTCTCGAGAATGACAAACAAGAACTTTTTTGAAAGGGCGTGGCTCCTAATCCTTGAGGGGTCTTTTATTTCTGAGGCTCCGTATCTATGACTACGGAAATTCTTGGAGTATCTCGCGGGAATTTGGGACTCCACAATTTTTCTTGTGCAGAAACTTGATTAGATATATAGCTAGTTAAATCAGAGTTAAAAGCCAAAAATATTATATTCACAATGTCACTAAGCAACAAACAAACAAAACAACAATATCCATTCAAATGTCAAAACATGATTTTGTCATGAGTTCAGTATTATTTACTTGATTTTGCGGACCCAGTACTATGGTGTATCGTCATTAGCTAGCTAGCTAATGTTAGCAAAGGACACCAGCAGTATGATCTCTACMATTGAATCTCTTGATCCTCTCCCTGAGAATACTTYGTTCGTTATTTTTGATGTTGAGTCGTTATACACTAATATTCCACACGATGGCAGTATTGAAGGCATGGATCATTTTCTTTTGTTATGTTACCCAAATGAACAACCCGCCAGTGCATGCATTAGAACATTGGCTGAAATGGTACTCACAAATAACGATTTCATATATTTCAAAACAATTTCTTTATCCAGATGAAGGGTACTGCTATGGGACCCCCTATGGCTCCTAACTTTGCAAATGTGTGTGCAGGTTACATGGACAAACAGTCAATTCTCACTCCTCTCAACAACAACAGCCATTTTGGAAACGGTACATTGATGATATTTTGGTTTTATGGAGGGTGATACAAAACAGCTCCAGGCATTCCATGCTTCTTACCTCTTGTTTTGAGCACCTGAGATYCACTATGCAATCTGACACACAACAAGTAAGTTTCCTTGATCTTTTGATTTTGTGTGAGGATAATGTTCTATACACTGATCTTTACAGGAAACCCACTGATTGTAACAGTTTGTTGAGGGCTGACAGCTGACACCCACTTCCTTAGAACAACTGTTTGCCCTAAAGCCAATTCTGTCCAATCAAAATAATTTGCAAAAAACAATCAGATTTCCACAGAACCATGGCTGTGATGCAAAGAAAATTCAAGGAAAGTGGGTCCTAAAATGGTCAGATCAATACTGCCATTGAGAAAATCCAAAATAAATCGAGACATGATCTCTTTCAAGGAAAGTCTCGCAAAAAGAAGGATTCTTGCGTTCTTACTACGCGCTATTCAAAGTGGTCTGAACAGTAAGGGAATCGTTCACTCCCTTGGTCGTGCTTTCATAGATCAATTGGTAACCTCTGATTTACCATCCCAAAATACCCCTGCACAACGTCTCATTGCGCCAGAAGGCTGCGCTCAATGCAATGGCACTTACCAATGTAGATCCTTCAAACACCCCCAAACAGGCAAACAGATCCCAATCAAAGGTGTTATCACTTGTTCCACTAAGGCAGTTATTTATCTTATAACTTGTCCTTGTGGTAAAAATGATGTGGGCAAAACGAAGCGCAAACTAAAGGTAAGAATCTCTGAGCATCGCAGCACCATTCATTGGAAAAACTCTACGTACCCAGTTGCGGCCCACTTTTYGTCCCTTTGCGATATCGGCATCGAACACATCACCATCCCTAGGAGAGGGGGTGACCTTGACAACTTATTGTTAAAACGAGAGACCGCCTGGATCTTTAATTTGAAACATCATTGCTCCCTTCGGTCTCAATGTAGACTTTGATCTGAAGCCATTCTTGTGATTATTGTGTTTTTGCTATCTATTGTAAATAATGTTTGTAGGCCTATGTAGCCAAATTGTATCTATGATCATATGTAATCCATTCATGCTTTTACATGTTCTATTTATATCTGTAAATCAACCAATGAAATCAAGCCAGTCCCGGCCATGATTATAGACACCTGTGTGTGTTCTTTCAAACTCTATATAAACTAGTGACCCGCAGTGTTTGTCATTATACCCTGATGAAGACAGCTTGGTTGTCGAAACAGTGGTTATTAAATGATTGTATCTGAACTCCTAGAGTGTGAGGCTCTCCTTTTCTTTTTCAAGTCTTCTACTCCGCTTGCCAGCACCTCACCTAAACAGGTGTTCTACTCCGCTTGCCAGCACCTTACCGAAACAGGTGTTCTACTCCGCTAGCCAGCACCTCGCCTAAACAGGTGTTCTACTCCGCTAGCCAGCACCTCACCTAAACAGGTGTTCTACTCCGTTAGCCAGCACCTCCGGAAGAAACGCACACCTGTTTAGTGAGGTGCTGGCTAGCGGAGTAGAACACCTGTTTAGTCGAGGTGCTGGCTAAGCGGAGTAGAACACCTATTTAGGAGAGGTGCTGGCTAGCGGAGTAGAACACCTGTTTAGGAGAGGTGCTGGCTAGCGGAGTAGACACCTGTTTAGAGAGGTGCTGGCTAGCGGAGTAGAACACCTGTTTAGGAGAGGTGCTGGCTAGCGGGTAGAAAACCGGTTTAGGCGAGGTGGGCTAGCGGAGTAGAACCTGTTTAGGAGAGGTGCTGGCTAGCGGAGTAGAACACCTGTTTAGGAGAGGTGCTGGCTAGCGGAGTAGAACACCTGTTTAGGCGAGGTGCTGGCTAGGCGGAGTAGAACACCTGTTTAGGCGAGGTGCTGGCTAGCGGAGTAGAACACCTGTTGGCGAGGTGCTGGCTAGCGAGTAAACACCTGTTTAGGCAAGGTGCTGGCTAGCGGAGTAGAACACCTGTTTAGGCGAGGTGCTGGCTAGCGGAGTAGACACCTGTTTAGGCGAGGTGCTGGCTGCGGAGTAGAACCCCTGTTTAGGCGAGGTGCTGGCTAGCGGAGTAGAACACCTGTTTAGGCGAGGTGCTGGCTAGCGGAGTAGAACACCTGTTTAGGCGAGGTGCTGGCTAGCGGAGTAGAACACCTGTTTAGGGAGGTGCTGGCTAGCGGAGTAGAACACTGTTTAGGCGAGGTGCTGGCTAGCGGAGTAGAACACCTGTTTAGGCGAGGTGCTGGCAGCGGAGTAGAACACCTGTTTAGGTGAGGTGCTGGTAG
>NC_036857.1:5906650-5913925 GCF_002910315.2 Salvelinus sp. IW2-2015 | reverse complement strand
GGCTAGCGGATAGAACAACCTTTTAGGCGACGGTGCTGGCTAGCGGAGTAGAACACTGTTTAATCGAGGTGCTGCTAGCGGAGTAGAACACCTGGTTAGCGAGAGTGCTGGCTAGCGGAGGTAGAACACCTGTTTAGTCGAGGTGCTGGCTAGCGGAGAGAACCACTGTTTAATCGAGGTGCTGGCTACGGAGTGAAACACCTGTTAGGCGAGGTGCTGGGCTAGCGGAGCTAGAACACCTGTTTTAGGGAGGTGCTGGCTAGCGGTAGAAACACCTGTTTAGCGAGGTGCTGGCTAGCGGAGTAGAACACCTGTTTAGGGAGAGGTGCTGGCTAGCGGAGTAGAACACCTGTTTAGCGAGTGCTGGCTAGCGGAGTAGAACACCTGTTTAGGAGGTGGCTGGCTAGCGAGTAGAACACCTGTTTAGGCGAGGTGCTGGCTAGCGGAGTAGAACACCTGTTTAGGCGAGGTGCTGGCTAGCGGAGTAGAACCCTGTTAGTCGAGTGCTGGCTAGCGGAGTAGAACACCTATTTTGGAGAGGTGCTGGCTAGCGGAGTAGAACACCTGTTTAGGAGAGGTGCTGGCTAGCGGAGTAAACACCTGTTTAGAAGAGGTGCTGGCTAGCGGAGTAGAACACCTGTTTGGAGAGGTGCTGGCTAGCGAGTGAGAAAACCGGTTTAGGCGAGGTGCTGGCTAGCGGAGTAGAACACCTGTTTAGGAGAGGTGCTGGCTAGCGGAGTAGAACACCTGTTTAGGAGAGGTGCTGGCTAGCGGAGTAGAACACCTGTTTAGCGAGGGTGCTGGCTAGCGGAGTAGAACACCTTGTTTAGGCGAGGTGCTGGCTAGCGAGTAGAACACCTGTTTAGACGAGGTGCTGGCTAGCGGAGTAGAACACTGTTTAGGCGAGGTGCTGGCTAGCGAGGTAGAACACCTGTTTAGGCGAGGTGCTGGCTAGCGGAGTAGAAACACTGTTTAGGCGAGGTGCTGGCTAGCGGAGTAGAACACCTGTTTAGGCGGAGGTGCTGGCTAGCGGAGTAGAAACACCTGTTTAGGCGAGGTGCTGGCTAGCGGAGTAGAACACCTGTTAGGCGAGGTGCTGGCTAGCGAAGTAGAACACTGTTTAGGCGAGGTGCTGGCTAGCGGAGTAAACACCTGTTTAGGCGAGTGCTGGCTAGCGGGAGTAGAACACCTGTTTAGGGAGTGGCTGGCTAGCGGAGTAGAACACCTGTTTAGGGAGTGTTGCTAGCGAGTAGACACTTTGGGAGGTGCTGGCTAGCGGAGTAGAACACCTGTGTTAGGGAGGTGCTGGCTAGCGGAGTAGAACACCTGTTTAGGCGAGGTGCTGGCTAGCGGAAGTAAACACCTGGTTAGGCGAGGTGCTGGCTAGCGGAGTAGAAACACCTGTTTAGGTGAGGTGCTGGCTAGCAGTAGAACACCTGTTTAGGCGAGGTGCTGGCTAGCGGAAGAGAGAACACCTGTTTAGGAGAAGGTGTGCTAGCGGAGTAGAACACCTGTTTAGGCGAGTGCTGGCTAGGCGGAGTAGAACCACCTGTTTAGGTGAGGTGCTGGGCTAGTAGAGTAAAACACCTGTTTAGTGAGGTGCTGGCTAGCGGAAGTAGAACAACCTGTTTGGGTAGAGTGGCTGGCTAGCGGGTAGTAAACACCTGTTAGGGAGGTGCTGGCTAGCGTGGAGTAGGAACACCTGTTTAGGCGAGGTGCTGTGGTAGCGGAGTAGAACACCGTTTTAGGAGGTGCTGGCTAGCGAGTAGAACACCTGTTTAGGGAGGTGCTGGCTAGCGGAGTAGAACACCTGTTTAGGTGAGGTGCTGGCTAGCGGGGTAGCAACACCTGTTTAGGCGAGGTGCTGGCTAGCGGAGTAGAACACCTGTTTAGGCGGAAGGGCTGGCTTAGCGGAATTAGAACACTGTTTAGGTGCCCCCAGCTACTGTGAGAATACTTGATGATTGTTGATGGAAACAGCGTTTTGTTTTAAATTATTTGGTTTTAAGCCTTCCCCAAACCATATCCCTAAGCTTAATCACTCAGAATTAACACCCAACACTTAAGTCTTTTTTTTGTTTTAACCCTTCTTGTCTGGTGATCTCTTAGGTAGGGACACTTGACAAGTAGGGACACTTGACAAGTAGGGACACTTGACAAGTAGGGACACTTGTTGACTTGACATCCTTGCTAAAAGTGCTGACTTAAGAACCCCTTTGCCCTTTAACCTCTCGACAGCTGAAGGGTCAGTTTAGCCGGACCTTGGTCACATGTAAGCACGAACACCAGGCCCATCTAATGCTATACTGTAATGGAAAACTGTAAATAATTGTTTTATTTTTTTAAATACTCTGAAATGTTTTACTGCATCATACTCTAAATGATGGTGCATTGTGGGGGGAAAATGTGGGTAGGGTAGAATTTATGTATTCGACTGGTACTGTAATTCCACCCAACAGAATACAGTAGCGTACCGTAGCTTTGGAGCACCAAAAAACCTTTTGATCACTAGTGGGTGTATGGTATTGTTGTTTCTCTCATTACCATATTGTGAAGCGTACCTTGTAAGAGGCTATATTTGTTGAGTGAGAATGCTGTAAGCCTTTGTTAAGGCCTCCAGAACTGCAAGTGATACAAAACACCAAATGTTCATTAATATGCTGTAATGTTTGTCAACACTTTACTTAGCAGCCAACCTGCTTGCACCAATACCTTGTAATTACAGTAAAATACTGTGGAATAAAAATCCCTCCCCTTAACAAATTTAATTCACCCATCCATTCATTAATTCTGATTATGGTAGCATTTACTTTTATACAGTATAAAACAGTACATTTTACGGTACTGTACTGTATGTTTTTACACAGCACTTGCTTTGATACCGTATTTATATTACAGTAGGTGTACTGTAATATGAAATACAGAATTTTACTTGTAAGATGCTGTAAAAATCGCGCTAACCCCTTTACAATGTACAATCACCTTCTGGAAAAAGTGAAATTCGGTCTGTTAATTCTCTAATTATATCACCTTACTTAGCAGTTTTAGGTACCAGTGTTGTTTATTTTACAATCCCCAAACACACCTGATATTTATCTAGAAAGCACAGTAATTACAGAATACTGTGCTAATATCTAGTTACAATAATAGTGCATTGCACTATACTGTATATGTCGCATATCAAACCCTTCTAGCTAGTCCATTGTGATGTACTTGACTGTATTGTGGGGAGAAACGTTGGATCTTTTCTGGGAATTAGGAATTAGTAGTTAGAGGCCCACGTTTGCTGCCTTTGTGTCCCTTTTCTACCCCTTGACCCTTGACCCTTGCCACCCTTCTTCTTCAACCCTTCTGCTTCACACCTGGGTTCAAATACTATTTGCTGTATTTCAATTACTTTCAGATACATTTCAGATACATATTTGAAAATAAATATAAAAATAAACAAATGAATATGAACATTTATATTTGAAATACAAATGTTTAAATACACATGTATTTTAACGAGAAGGGTGTAATTGCAAACTGCAATTATGGGTGCCTTCTGATATCGGGCGTTTCTTGATATCAAGTTACACCCACTACTGCTCACCACGTGGCCGTATGTTTCACGCCAGGGACAACAGTTGTTGACAACTGTAGCATTGTAGCTAAACCTAACTATTTTAACCTTAACTATTTTCCTAACCTTTGTCCTCAGTCTCCTAACCTGCCACGCTAATTCACCTAACCTGTCAGGTTAGTTATCTTAACCTGCTATGTAATCAAATCATCTGTGTCGAGAAACCATCAGTCTCATAACACCGGGACTGACCAATGGTTGGTATCAATGAGCATTTCCTGATATCAGGGAACACCCATGAATTCTGATCTGTTATTACACCACATTCATTTCAACCCTGGTCTGATCTGCTTCATGTCTCTCTCTCTGTCTCTGTCTCTTCTTCTCTCTCTCCTCTCTCTCTCTCTCTCTCTCTCTCTCTCTGTCTCTCTCTCTCTCTCTCTCTCTCTCTCTCTCTCTCTCTCTCTCTCTCTCTCTCTCTCTCTCTCTCTCTCTGCTCTCTCTCTCTCTCTCGCTCACTCTGCTCTCTCTCTCTCTCGCTCTCCTTGCTCTCTCTCTTCTCGCTCTCCCATCCTTCCTCCTACAATTTCACCCCACTTTTCTCCTCCCCTACTGACAATGCCTGGGGTAGGGCGAAATGGAGAGTGTGTGTATGTGTGTATGTGTGGTGTCTACAGTAAGTGGGAGTGGAGGGAGCGGCAGTTGAACATTCCAGGAATCCATCCATGGTGGAGCCTCATGGTTTTGTGATTGTGTCCGTCTGAGGAGAGGAGAAGAGGGAAGGGATACTAACACACTGCATAACTCTAGAGACATTCCCTGAAAAACTGCCTACACACACAACACACACACACACACACACACACACACACACCACACACACACACAACACACACCACACACACACACACACCACACACACACACACACACACACACACACACACACACACACACACACACACACACACACACACACACACAACACACAACACTTTCCTTACATTGCACCAGGATCTCTATGGAAGTGTTACCTTGGATACACCTACAGTATATGTGTGAATGTGTGGGTGAGTGGACTATGTATTTTAAGGATTCAAACAATACAGTCCAATGTGTTAATCAGTTGTCTGCTAACACTCTCATATACTGAATGTAGTGAGCAGCCAGGTAACCGTGATACAAGTCAGTATTAAACGTGAGCGCTATTAAACTTCAAGTAGGTTTGGTTTTGCTAGGGCATTGTGGACGGGGATGGCGGATGGGTGTAAGCATCTACCTCTGGTGCCAAAAGGTTGCATGTTCAAATCCAGCGATAGAAGTTGTTTTTGAGATTTATCCCAAAACCTTAACCATTACCTAACCATTCAGAGTTTAATGCCTAACCTTAACCCTAACCTTAAAAATGTGGAGATAATGCCTAAAAGTTTAACTTTAAAACGCTTTGAAACGTTATGTTTGGAACAACTTAAAAAATTTCACGCTTGAGAGAAACATGGAATGAAACGTCTAATCTGATCTGAGACTGTGAGAGCTAGTTGTGAGAGCTAGGTTGTGAGAGCTAGTGTGCAGAAGCTAGTTGTGAGAGCTAGTTGAGGGAGCTAGTATGTGAGAGCTAGTTGAGGGAGCTAGTTGTGAGAGCTAGTTGTGACAGCTAGTTGTGAGAGCTAGTTGAGGGAGCTAGTTGTGAGAGCTACTAGGGAGCTAGTTGGAGAGCTAGTTGTGAAGCTAGTTGTGAGAGCTAGTTGTGAGAGCTAGTTGAGGGAGCTAGTTGTGAGAGCTAGTTGAGGGAGCTAGAATTGGAGAGCTAGTATGTGAGCAGCTAGTTTGCTGAGAGCTAGTTGAGGGAGCTAGTTGTTAGAGCTAGTTGAGGGAGCTATTTGAGAGCTAGTTGTGAGAGCTAGTCTAAGTACGGAGAGCAGAGTGAGAAGTTGTGAGAGCTAGTTTGAAGCTAGTTGTGAGAGCTAGTTGTGAGAGCTAGTTTGAGAAGCTAGTTAGTTGAGAGCTAGTTGTGAGAGCTAGTTGAGAGGAGCTAGTTTGGAAGAGCTAGTTGCAGGGAGCCGGGGTGCCGCCGGTGTGCGAGAGCGTGGTATTTATTATTTAGTCTTTGTGAGAGCTATGTATGTAAGAGCGCTAAAGTCTTTGTAGAGCCCTAGTTTGAGGGAATTGTCGTCTTAGTACTAACAGCTAGTTGAGGGACTAATATGTTGTACGCAAGCTATAGTGTGTTGATGTAGTCTTCAATTGTAGAGGTTAGCTTTAGTTGCGTCAGAGAACTAAAGCTTAGTTTGTGAGATTGACTAGTCTTGATGCGAGATGGTGACTAAAAATTATGTAGAAACATACTAGAATTGAGAGAGGAAAGACCTAGTTGTTCGAGACAGGCTATTGTGATGTAGCTAGTCTCGTGATGACTGCTAGTTTTACGTTGAGGCTATGTATCTCAGTCAGCTAAGTTATGTGGACAGCTAGTTCTTCTGATGCAAATCTAGTCTGTGAGAGCCTTAAGTTTAGATTCGAGAGCTAGTGTAAGGAAAGCCAAGTTTAGGATAGTTAAATGTAGTCTCCTTAATTCAGTAAACCACTTCACTCAGTCTACTTATTCGCGGTTTCTTCTTCCTTCAATAAAAAATGAATCCCATACTCTTGCCTAGACACGAGCGTGGCCACTATCCTATGCCAGTATATATATTATGATTATAGACATACAGACACTAACACAAACTTAGTATCCGTCATAGTCCGTGTACTTCTCAATCATGACTTACATTCGCCGATACACACGATCCGTCCTCTCTGTGCGTGCATACGTGGGTGAAGGAGAAGGAGCTGATGAACGATAATATGCAAAGAGAGGAGGGAGGTAAAAGAGATTGGCCTTGGGAAATCCAGTATACCCATCGGCCTTACTTCTTAAAAACCTTAACTCTTTCCTCCCTATTATGGCTAAGGTCGACATAGGAGGAAGAGGAGGGAGCAAGTCGTATTTGTTGCTTCTTACGGCTCCTTCCTCTCTCTGCTTCCTTTATCTGACGCCGTTGATTTACGAAGCATCGGGTGAAAGAACGCACCACCCAACTGTATCACTCAGAGCACACTTATCCCCCTCTGCTATCTCTGATGGTCTCGTAGTTATGAGAGACGAACAAGAAAAAGTATATATGGTGCCGAGCTAGTGCCTGGAGGTGGGTGGGTCGACTGCCTCGGTGGTCTGTGCTGCCTCACGCTACACCAACCACGCCAGTGCGAGCACCCTCCAAGTGCCAACAATACCAGACCCAGGACGGCCACAACAGGGGCCACCTGTTGCGATAAGACAACACAAACGTGCTTCCTTCTCCTCTTCCTCCTCAGGCTCTTTCACTTCTCTCCACCCTGGCCTCTTCCAACCCCACCCCCCGCCATCCTTCCTCGTCCGCCCACACTCCCCCCGCAGCCCTACTGAGGAGACCGGGCCCCATGATGGCCAACCTTGGATTGCGGCTGGGACCCCTCGCAGCATCCACCTACACACTCAGAAGGAGTGGCTATGAATGTAGAAGAGAATTCCTGAGGTCCCGAGCCCCATGAGCCCCCACCAGAGGTAAGCAATACATCATTCACCCACTGGTGAAGTGGCCCCTTAAGACACTGATCTAGGATCAGTTATTCCTCACTAGATTAAACCTTAACATAAGGAGGAGGAATGTAACCTGACTTTGAAATCAGGTGTCA
>NC_036857.1:5898254-5906625 GCF_002910315.2 Salvelinus sp. IW2-2015 | reverse complement strand
CACACACACACACACACCACACACCACACACACACACACCACACACACAACACACCACACACCACACACACACACCACACACACACACAACACACACACAACACCACACACACACAACCACCACACACACACACACACACAACACACACACACACACTTTCCTTACATGCACCAGGATCTCTATGGAAGTGTTACCTGTGATACACCTACAGGAATGTGTGAATGTGTGGGTGAGTGAACATGGTATTTTAAGGATCAACAATACATGTCCAATTTAATCAGTTGTCTGCTACACTCTCATATACTGAATGGTAGTGAGCAAGCCACCGTATCAATCCGCTTGATACAAGTCAGTATAAACGTGAGCGCTTGTTAAACTTCATAGTAGTTTGGTTTTTGCTAGTGGCATTGTGGACGGGGACTGGCGGGCATGGGTGTAAGCGCATCTACCTCTGCTGCCCAATAAGGTGCTGCATGTCCACTTCCAGCCCGATAAGATGTTTGTGAGATTTTATCCCAACTAACCATCCCTGAACTTCGAGTTTTACCTAACCATTAACCCCGACTTAAATGTGCCGGTAAATCCTTACCCTATAAGCTGTGGAATAGCCTAAGTACTTCTCTAAAACCATTTGCAAACTGTAATGTTGAACAACTTTAAAAAATTTCCGCTTTCGAGAAACTATGGCACATCAACGTCTATCTATGTGCTGTGTGTATCGTAGAGTCTGTGAGAGCTTTGTGGGAGTATTGAGAGCTAGATGTACAGTGAGGGAGCTAGTTAGCTGAGAGCTAAGTATGTGGCTATTTTTGAGATGCTAGTGAGGGATGCGTGAAGTAGTGAGACTAGTTGTGAGAGCTAGGTTGTGAGAGCTAGTTGTGCAGAGCTAGTTGTGAGAGCTAGTTGAGGGAGCTAGTTGTGAGAGCTAGTTGAGGGAGCTAGTTGTGAGAGCGAGTTGTGAGAGCTAGTTGTGAGAGCTAGTTGAGGGAGCTAGTTGTGCAGAGCTTAGTTGAGAGCTAGTTGTGAGAGCTAGTGGAGAGCTAGTTGAGGGAGCTAGTTGTGAGAGCTTAGTTGTCGAGAGCTAGTGGGGGTAGAATGGGAGAGCTAGTTGTGGAGAGCTAGTTGAGAGAGGGAAGCTAGTTGTGATGAGCTAGTTAGTGAGCAGCTAGTTGAGGAGCTAGTTGTGAGAGCTAGTTGAGGGACGCTAGTGTGAGAGCTAGTTGGAGAGCTAGTCTGTGAGAGCTAGTTGATGAGTAGCTAGTTGTTGAGAGCTAGTTGTGAGAGCTAGTTGTGAGACCTCGTTAAGGCTATAGAAACGCTAGTTGACAGACTAGTTGTAGAGAGCTAGTTGTGAGAGCTAGTTGTGAGAGCTAGTTGTGAGAGCTAGTTGTGAGAGCTAGTTGAGGGAGCTAGTTGTGAGAGCTAGTTGAGGAAGCTAGTTGTGAGAGCTAGTTGTGAGAGCTAGTTGAGGGAGCAGGGTGTTTTCCTGATTAGACCCACCTTCACTACGGTTCTCTCTCTAAAATGGATGCTCTCGTAGACAGCTGCTCTAATTCAGTATTTTATATTCGACAACACAAGATCCTCATTCGTCTTCTCAAACATCACACACGCACACACACGTCCGTCCTCTCTGCGTGCACGTGGGTGGAAGGAGAAGGAGAGGATGAACGAAAAAAGAGAGAGAAAAGAGAGTACCAGCTCCTAAACCTTTCCTCCTGGCTGGCAGAGGAGAGGAGAGCAAGTCTTTTTGTTCTTTCCTCCTCCTCTCCTCTCCTTTTATCTGCGCCGGGTTAGCCGTGGCGCTGCAGCTGTCTCAGTGTGCCCCCTTGCCCCCTCTCTCTCTGTGCTGCTGTTGTGTGGACGCAGACAGATGGTTGCAGTTTGTCCTGAGTGGGTGGGTGAGCCTCGTTTCCTGTGCTCCTCAGGCCTCCACCACCAGCAGCAGCACCTCCGAAGTGCAACAATCCGACCAGGGGCCACAACAGGGGCCACATTTGATAGCAAACAAGGGGCTGCTTCCTTCTCCTCTTCCTCTCCTCTTCCACTTCTCCTCCCACCTCCTCTTCCACCACCCCCGCCATCCTTCCTCCGTCCGCCCACACTCCCCCTGCAGCCCTCTGAGGCCGGGCCCCTGATGGCCCTTGGATTGCGGGCTGGGGGACCCCTCGCAGCACTCCACTCACACTCAGAGGAGCTGGCTATGAATGTAGAAGAGAATCCTGAGGGTCCCGAGCCCCATGAGCCCCCACCAGAGGTAAGCAGATACATCCATGTTCACCCCTGGTGGAAGTTGGCCCTTAAGACACTGATCTAGGATCAGTTTATCCTCACTAGATTATAACCTTAACAATAAGGAGGAGGAATGTAAACCTGACTTGAAATCAGTGTCCAGGGGCAACTTCATCCTACTCCTTCTGTTTTATACCCTGGCAGTAGGGGTGGGGTTGGTAGGGGGTTGTATACCCCTGGGGGTCATATCTCCCTCCACAGCCCCTCAAGTGTTGTGTGTCTTTGTTCACCCTATTCTAGCTGACTGTGTGGAATCTGTTGTGTTACCTGTTCTTGTTACCTGTGTTATTACCAGTGATATCTATTTGTCTGTCCAACCTGTCTGTCCAACCTGTCTGTCCAACCTGTCTGTCCAACCTGTCTGTCCAACCTGTCTATCCAACCTGTCTGTCTAACCTTGGCTGTGTGTCTTTGTTCCTTTCTCATTTCCTCTGGGTGTTTTTTCAAGATATTATTACCTTTCAATTCTATGATTTTTTCTATGCACAACATCTTAACAAAAGCCCATAGACAACATCTAGAACCTAGATTGCATACATCTAGTTCAGAGTTGATGGGAAGTAGTTAGCAGTGATTATAGATGTAATGTTAGGGGTCTGGTGAAACAATGTGGTCCTATAGATGCTTTAACAGAAAGGTTTCAGGACTGAATAGAATCAATATCGCTAGACAATAAGAGGGTCAAGAAATTACCTTCTCCCTTCTGCCACTGTGTGTGTGTGTGTGTGTGTGTGTGTGTGTGTGTGTGTGTGTGTGCGTGCGTGCGTGCGTGCGTGCGTGCGTGCGTGCGTGCGTGCGTGCACGCGTGCGCGTGTGTAGGAGCAGCAATTGGTTTCAGTGGACTTCCCTCCCTACAAGCCTCTTTATCTCTGTGGACAAGCCATCTGTTTGCCCAGTGCATGGTGTCTGTTCTTAAGGAAGGAGGGAGGGATGGAGAGTGGATGTGGAGGAGGGGTAGGCTTTAGTTTGGGGATGAACACACACACCCATAGGGAGGGGTCGTTGAACAAACAAAAGTTAATCTGTAACCCCCATCCAGAGATACGAATCCAGAGATACGAATAAATATTGAATACCCTATTGTCTTCGCCGTCACCCCCCCCCCCCCATCTCTTTCTATTTCTCCATCCGTTTCTCCTCGGCTCTGCCCATTTTCTCTTTATCCTACTAATTTCCTCTCTCTCCCATCCACCTGTTACTCGTTACGGTAGAAAAGATAAAATGGGTGATTGTGGTTGCATTCCAGCCACAGACCACATACTACACCCTTTAAGTTGAATTTCTAGACCTATACCCATAAACCAGTACTTTATCA
Source organism: Salvelinus sp. IW2-2015 (assembly GCF_002910315.2). Lineage (NCBI taxonomy): Eukaryota > Metazoa > Chordata > Actinopteri > Salmoniformes > Salmonidae > Salvelinus > Salvelinus sp. IW2-2015. Next base: position 5,903,017 of record NC_036857.1, on the reverse strand, counting down.
AGCTCCTCTCATGATTACAAGATCCTACCACATACAGCAACCTCAGAATCAGTACCATTAGCCAGGTAACCTAAAAACCAACAGCCCCTTCAAATCAGGACCACAGACTTATACAGCGCCCTCATCCAAAGAATACACCAATTAACCCAGACCCACAGAGAAACATAACCAAAACTCACATCAGCATTACACAACAGACACCAGAAACAGATAAATCACAAAACTAAAACCAATATACGACAAAACCCACTATAGACTTACAAAGTTATACTACCCGAGCAAGCCATCTATACTACAAATGACTATTATCCACAACTACAACCCGTTAGGAGCTACAAAACCTTAGCTACAAACACTACCCATAGTACGCCAACTAACCTATTGAGCTACACCCAAAGCATATAAGCTCCGAAAGCGGGCCTATAGCGACTACAACCCTATTCAAAGCACGTACAAATGACTACTAAGCTACAATAACCTTTTAGCCCTAAAGACCACACCATAGCTGATACGCAAACAATAACCTACTTAGACCTAAGCCACCACACTACATGCTATCACTACTAAAACCATAGTGTCTACAAATACCATAGTCCTACTAAACACGTATAAGGACTACCACTAGAACACGCTTATCAGCTACAAAACATATACTAACAACAAACCGTAAAACTACAAAACGTATAAAGTACAAAAACCGTTAAGCCTTACAAAATAAACTATAGCTAACCTAAAACCTTAACGCTAATAAACAGCCTAACACCCGATTATGCTACCACACCCTTATAAGAATGCTACTAACACTGTAGATCACTACAAGAGTACTCCCGACCCCTACTGAGCTAACCAATCAAACACCGAACGTACACCTAGCCACCTAAACGTTAATAAAAATTCAGGAGACCCCTACCAACAACCTGATAGACCCACAAAAACGTGTATACTACAAAATCCGATATATAGTACAAACCTACAGCTACAAAACCTATAAGTAACCCTAATGGCCCGGTACCCTTCACCGCTAGCCGACCAACCATGCCATCTAAACCCTGAACGTCTCACCATTACCTCTTACTACTATGCCCAAGCCTCATACTCGTACAGAAACGTACCATCTTTCCCATCGTCTCTCCCGCCTCGGTCAAATCGACTCTCATGAACGCGTCTTCACTCGGTCCACGCGATCTGGGCTACGGACTTCCAGTGACTCCGGCCTCCGCTCAGCTCTCCTCTCTCATCTCTCTCCTCCTCAAGCTAACTGATAGAGGCCTAATTTAAAATTCAGTTCTCCTTACCACGCAGAAATAACAATTTTTGAATACACGCAAGTAACCAGCCCGCACAAAGACGGACTTAAAGTTCAAAGTAGATAATGGCGACGGGAGCCACCCTTAGGCAAGCGCCTCATATAGATCAAACTGTTATAGTAAGTAATGTCTCCGAGTTCGCCTCCCAAACACCAGAGTGGGTAGGACACTGATCGAGATAGAATAGTATCTAGCACTCAATAGAGAAATCTAGCACTGCGTAAAGTCGTTGAATAGTTTTTTCTTTTACTAACAAACAACTAATGGGCTACACAAGAGGAGAAGTCATTTCCTGCAGTAGCAACCTTTAAGTATCGCCAAGCAACTACCAGGAATCCGTAGCTTACTAAATCGCCTATAGCAAAAAACATAAATGCAGCTATAGCTATCAAGAGTGGGATCACTATAGCGCTAATCACCAAAACCTAAAGCTTAAATGAGAAAAATAAATCACCAAAATGCACTAGACCTACAAAGAAAAAAAAAAAAATAAAAGAAATAGCTACGATAAATACCACCTCCCTACTGATCAAAGAGCTCCATACAGAATGAATATCCCCCCGTTGCTAATAGGTCGGAACTAGCTGAAAACTCTACGAACTCAACGAACCAAACTTAGGATCTTACAGAGACTGTACACTAATAAACCCAGGAAATGCCTATAACAAATTACCTCAGCTTATAGTCAATAGAAAAAAGTACTCCAGGACAATGTACTTGTGAGCTCCTGAACACGCTACGGTAAGTAGAACCCCGCCAGTTCCAGTCTTCTCTCACCTGCTTAGGATGCTTGGACAGCTCTGTGCATAGAGCAAGTCCGTACAGTACTCCTCGACTGATACCTTCCTTGAGCCAGCTGCTGGAACTATACACTGTTCAACCTTGTGGCGAGAGACGCTCAGTCCCCGCCCCTGCCCTCCATAATCATTTCATATCTTAAGCAGGTCATGACAACAGTGCCATCAGAAACGATCAAGATAACTAGTTCAAACACTTCCAGTAAACAGAACCAAATTCATATGTTTACGGTAAAATTACAGAACAAAACCCGATGGAAATGATGCCTACAACTTACCTAGGATATATTGCAAGTTTAAACTTGAAGATGTTTGTCGCATAATATTCGGTGTTTTATACCTAGTCACTGAAAATGCTAAAGCGAGTACAAAAAACTGTGCAAATGTGAAGTTAGCGAAACTCGCATTGAAAGGTACGAACACTTAATAACACAAAGCAGCGGTAGAATCTGACCTGTGGTTCTCAGGCGCTGCTCTCGTTGACCTTTACAACAGTACTCTCCACGCGGTCTGTGTACATCAGCTAGAATGGTAACCCCGTGCAGCCTGGCCAGCAGTCTATGATTGGATGGTGGCCACCGCGCCTTACACCAAAGAAAACAAAAACACAACACCACAAGTCAGGCTTGTGGCTTTATCTGAGTTTATCAACCAGTTAAACCCGTTAGGAAGAATAGTTCTACCTAGCTATTCTAGTAACCTAGAGCGGGGACAGGGATGTGAAGGCCACCAAGATTGAGGATGCTACACAAAAGCAACCCAGCAGAGTGAGATGAGCTAGAGCAATAGTACAGGGCACACCAGAAGGGATGGGCCCATATGAGCGCGAACTGAAGCGATGCATGACAGGGACCACCAAGACCCATTGTGAATCAGCCGCCACTCAGAACTGATACCAGGGAACACACCAGAGGGAGGATATGAGGACCAGTAGCGCCACCCCAAGAAGAGAGCGACTTAGTATGGTCGACACATAAGAGCTCCAACCCTAGAGCGATAGCAATAAACCCGGGCCACCAGGTAGTAAGGGCTGAACCCATGAGACCCACCTCAAGAAGTGATCGACTGACCTAGGAAACCCACCCAGAGTGAGATGGACCAGGAGCCACCCTAAAGGCGAAATGTGACCAGCGCACCCAGAAGTGATTGACCAAGAGCCACCCAGTAAGGGAAGACCACGGGCCATCTCAGAAAGGGAATCTTTTTATAATCTCACTAATAAACACATATAATACTGATCCAGCGCCAACCAGAGAAGTAGAGCCAACAAGGAGCACCCCAGAGGGGATGTGTAACCAGTGGCCACCAAGGATGGAATTTGACCCGGGCCACCCACGAGAAGCAATGTGACCCAGAGGCCCACAATCCCAGAAGGGCGATACATGACCAGGGCCAACACCAAACGGGATGTGACCAGCGGCCACCCAGAGGGATTGTGCGAACTCAGGGCCCACCCACATGTAGAGCATATATGAACACAGCGCGGGCCACCCAGAGGGTAATGGTACCAGGGGCCACCCTCAAACGGATAAAGTCTGAACCACACAAGGAGACACCCACGAGAGACTGAACCAAGAGCCTCAACTACCAGGAGGATGTGACCCATGAGCCCAACCTCAAAAGCGACATGAGATCGTGACACAACAAGGAGGACACACACCCAGAGGGATGGACCATATGCCAACCCAGTAGGCCAAGAACCTCAAGCGTGACCAACCCCCTGAGAAGAGTCTTGACCGCGGCCCATCACACAAGGGCCACTTAGAGCTACTAGAAAACCGCGAGACCACCCCTCTGAATGAAGCTGTATGCTGAACCAGGGAACACACCCAGAGGTAATGGTGAAACCCAGGTGCCTATAAAGAGCTAGCTAATGTGAAGCCTCAATATAGCCACATCCACAAGCAAGGAGTAACCGGGTAATCCAAGGGGCAACTACCCCAGATGAAGATGCTGCCACCAGATGGACCAACCCAGAGGGAGATGGACACCAGAAGACCCACTCCCAGACGGTAATGGGTGCACCACGTACAAACCACCAGAACGAAGGACCTGTGACCAGAGTGGAGCCCTAACCAGTAAGAGACCCAAGGACCCTCAAGGCTCTGACCCACGAGGATATATGAACCTAAGGACCAAACCATGAACAGAATGAGTGCGACCAAGGGCCATCTCCCAGGAGGACTTGTGAACACGGGCCAACCCGAGCCGTAATTGAGACTCAGTGACCACGCAGACTGATTCTTAGAACCACGGGGTATCCAACTCTCCAGAAGCGAATAATAGCCTGACCAAGGGCCCTATCCAGAAGGCGATGTGAACCACACAAGGGCAATACCCAGCGCGCAATGTGAACCCAGAGAAGAGCACCTCAGAACTCGGATAGGCCCATCGACCAAGGACACACATCCAGTGGAATGTGAACCAGGCGCTAACCAACACAAGGAGAAATGCGCATCCAGAGATAACAAGAAGGCGATTAGACCTCAACTCAGTTGAAAGCCAGACCTGATAACCCAACACAGGCGAAACCCACGAAGGACGCGCAATACTGAGCCAAGGAAGCTCTGCAACGCAAAGCACAAGAAGAACACGTGTTAATCGAGCGTCACCAACAGGCACCCAAAGATAAGCTACAAGAAAACCTGATGAGCTTAAC
>NC_036857.1:5890747-5898229 GCF_002910315.2 Salvelinus sp. IW2-2015 | reverse complement strand
GCACACGCACACGCACACGCACACACACACACACACGCACACACACACGCACACAAAGACACTATACCTATGTCGATGAATGACCTGTGGTCTTATTGCACTGAAGAGGATCACTTCCTCCCTAAACCTGTATCTCTCTTCCCATTGGATGAGAGTAGATCTGAGCGGGCCCAATATGGGTTATATGTAAGAGCACTTATATATTTTCTACAACCGGTGTAATATTTGTACATTTATAAGATTAAAGACTGATCTTTCATAAAAAGTTTGGTTTTTACATAGACTACATCACCAAAAGTATGTGGACACCTGCTCGTTGAACATCTCATTCCAAATTCATGGGCATTAATATGGAGTTGGTCCCTCTTTGCTGCTGTAACAGCCTCCACTCTTCTGGGAAGTCTTTCCACTAGATGTTGTAACATTGCTGACAGGGACTTGCTTCCATTCAGCCACAAGAGCATTAGTGAGTTCGGACACTGATGTTGGGCGATTAGGCCTGGCTCGCAGTCCCCATTCCAATTCATCCCAAAGGTGTTCGATGGGGTTGAGGTCAGGGCTCTGTGCAGGCCAGTCAAGGTATTCCATGGCGATCTCAACAAGACATTTCTGTATGGACCTCGCTTTGTGCATGGGGGCCTTCCCCAAGCTGTTGCAACAAAGCTGGATACACATAATCGTCTAGAATGTTATTGTATACTGTAGCATTAAGATTTCCCTTCACTGGAACTAAGCGGCCCAAACCATGAAAAACAGCCCCGGACCATTATTCCTTCCTCATCCACTAAACTTTACAGTTGGCGCTATGCATTCAGGAAGGTAGCGTTCTTCTGGCATTCATTAAACCCAGATTCGTCCGTCTGACTGCCAGACGGTGAAGCGTGATTCATCACCCAGAGAATGTGTCTACTGCTCAAGAGTCCAATGGCGGCGAGCTTTACACCACTCCAGCCAACGCTTGGCATTGCGCTGGTGATCTTAGGTTTGTGTTTGGCTGCTCGGCCATGGAAACCCATTTCATGAAGCTCCCGACGAACAGTTCTTGTACTTCCAGAGGCAGGTTGGAACTCGGTAGTGAGTGTTGCAACCGAGGACAGACCATTTTTGCGCTCTATGCGCTTCAGCACTCGGCGGTCCTGTTCTGTGAGCTTGTGTGGCCTACCACATGGTGGCTGAGCCGTTGTTGCTCCTAGAYRTTTCCACTTCACAATAACAGCACTTACAGWTGACCGGGGCAGCTCTAGCAGGGCAGAAATTTGATGAACTGACTTGTTGGAAAGGTGGCATCCTATGACGGTKCCACGTTGAAAGTCACTGAGCTCTTCAGYAAGGCCATTCTACTGCCAATGTTTGTCTATGGAGATTACATGGCTGTGTGCTCCTGTCAGCAACAGGTTTGGCTGAAATAGCCGAATCCACTAATTTGAAGGGGTGTCCACATACTTTTGTAAATACTGTACAGTGTATGTAGGCGGCGGCCTATATTTTGAAGAAGCCTTTAGGCATCTTTTTTAAAAACACAATTGCTATGCAAAGTGACCAGTGAAAATGTACTGTGACGGCTCACCTGAGTTCCAGCTTTGTTTTATTATGTATCAATATGTGTCTGTTTGTCATTCTGTACAGCTGTCACTTGCTTATGGAGTACATTGATTGAATGATCAGGGGGGCTCATATCGTATTGTTGGTGCTGTTGTTGGAAATAGCTCTGGGTAGAATCAGGTCTAGAATCAGCTTACCTTTGTTAAATCCTCATCGTAACCATTAGGGGGAAAGCACAAAACTGACCTTAGAGTGTATAGCGAAACCTTTGTTCTTCTACTTGGGTTCTTGTGGTGTTTATTCTATCCCCCAGCCCCCTGTCTCCCTCTGTGTCACCAGTCAGGGCTCAGCTGAAGCTCTCTTCTCCATATTAGGGAGGGAGATTTGGATCTCCTATTCTTTACATCCCACTAAAACTGCTCATAAAACTGACCCTAGTCACCACACATCAGCACCACCTGCAGGTAATTTTAATTTTTAGATCAGTAGAGATGAAAGGAGTACCAAGCCACTTAAAACAATACAGACATGCTTGCGGGTGGGTTGGGGTGTGGTTAGGGTTAGGGTTAGAGTTGTTTCAAGTTCCTTTCTCTTTGTGCGCTGACCCCAATCCTCCTAACCCCCTCCATAAGCCCAGCTGATGGAGAATAGTAATTGGCTCTTCTCAACTCCAGCCCTCACTGACCTACGACCCCTCCTTGGGTTAAAGTTGGGGCGGCAGGTAGCCTAGTGGTTAGGACGTTGGACTAGTAACCGAAAGGTTGCAAGATCGAATCCCTGAGATGACAAGGTAAAAATCTGTCGCTCTGCCCCTGAACAAGGCAGTTAACCCACTGTTCCTAGRCAGTCATTGAAAATAAGAATTTGTTCTTAACTGACTTACCTAATTAAATAAAGGTAAAGGGTAGGGACATCCCAAGGATCCCAGATAACACTAACATAAAAGGAAGTGGGCAGAGGAGGGCCATGACTTCTCTGACGTCATAGGAACAAGTGGAAAGTCTGAGGAGAAGGGGGAGGATTGGAGGGGAAGGATTGGAGGGGAAGGATTGGAGGGGGAGGATTGGATAGGGGTGGGTGGAAAAAGGAGTGGAAAGAGAGAGACAGTGACAGCGAGAAGATGGGGGAGGGAGATGGAGGTTAGATGGTGTTGTCTGAGAGGTTCAGAGTGTCCATTGTAACATAGTCACAGTCTGTGGTTGATATACTGTTTGAATTAGTGTAGGGCTGCAGACAGGGAGTAATGGTTGTGGATGGCAGGGTGGGACTAGGAACTAGGACAAACCTATCACTTACTGTATCTTAAATGGATTTTCTTATAGACTGTTTGTCTTCCTCCTGCTTGTTACTGCATGAAAACAAGGTGCGTTGAAGGCGTTTTGCATGTATAATTTGGTCATTGGATTGATGCTATTTCAGTAACTGAATTATAGAACCACAAAGCTCTCTCTCTCTCTTTCTCTGTCTCGCGGTCCTTAAGGACAAACTTGTCACAGTGTTTGAGTGGTCTGACTAAAATGCTGTCTTGCCACAAACGTTACTCTCTGAGAGCTAGAACTCCTAAAATAGGAAATAGAGTACTAGAATACCTCCATTTCCTCATTCTGAGGTAAAAAGTGTATTTTTCTGTCTGTTTGATGTGACTGTAGTTCAGTTGCATAGGGAAGTTAGCTGTCATGTCCTAATTTTATGGAAGTGCATCAACCAATTAACCAATCAACCAAACTCATTCAGTCAAATTTGGATTCATACAGCACTTTTTACAAATGCAGCTGACCCAAAAAGCAAGCCGGGTGTCAAACCCCAAAGAGCAATGACACTCTAAAGCTGTGTTTGTCAGTCTAGGTCGATGTGTGTCCTGTCTGTGCCCATACCCTTCCATGGAACCTTATAAAGATCCTATTGAATTATGAAAGTATTCTAATTCCTAATTCTTTGCCTCAACCATTATGACTGGGGGGTCATTTGAGACGTGTCCCATATGTCGTTTTGGTGTTTTCCACATAACCAGGTATGAGAACAGACCAACATGTTAAGTGGAACTTGTCATCTTGTTTAAGGAACTTGTCCCTGAGCTGGCCTCAGAGAGAATGAATGTTCTGGCCTATGGTCAAAACAGGAAAGCAGGCTAGGCTACTCTCATGTGAACCAGACTGGTTAGGAGCCATTTTTAAAAAGAGCCAAAGAGGTGGATTTCGGTTGCAATATTGGGATTTTCTTTAGTAAATTCTTAGAGCAAAAATACAATGCATTTTAGACTGTATTTTTTGTCTTTTAATTCCAAATATAAAAGATTGATATGTATTTGTGTAATGTTTTTAGGGTAGTTTGTATTCTGTAATCAATAAACTGTGAACGAAAACCCATTGGGAGGTTGATTATTTTGTTGTTGTGTTTGTGTGCTATAGTTATGGAGAAATAGACAGTACACACATACTATATAAAATAATGCATTTATACACATACTTTATCCTTTCCTAAATTGTCTAACCAGGTACAAAATATGTATATGCATACTGTATGAGTATGGAAAAAGCATTATTTTAGTTATAGACTATATTCTTACTTTAATTTCCCCTACTGTGATTCCACATTGGCAGAGTGAGTCAGGTTGAACAATCAATCTGGGTCTTTTGACTTGAGGACATTTTGTGCAAATCTCCCATTGACACATATGCAGGATCTGTATGAAATGTCGAGGTACGCCCATGTTTCCCAACCAAGTTGGGCATAACAGTGTGAGGCTGGATGAGGCATTGTGTTCATACTCTCCATTTTGACTCCCTGAGCCTTTCTAATCCACATTCCGTTTATGTCAGATGAACAGCCTGTTTGTCATGTTGCCTGGGGTTTCTTCTCAACCAATCTATTAAGCTTCTTGCCCTGCCACATATAGTCAAAGTCCGGATAAGACACACACACACACACACAGGCGTCCACGCACGCACACACAGATGTCCGCTTGAGCATCTACTTAGCCTTTTGTCCAGACTTTGATCTGATGGGCTTAGTGGAGGCTGTAAAAGCTGAATTACAGCAGTGTGGTTTTACAGTCCTGTTTACACTATGCGATCGTAGGGTTGCAAAATTCCAGGAACATTCAATATGGCAACCCTATGTGTGTGTCCTGTACTCCTTACCTGACTTCCYCTCTGTAAATATCCAGCAAGTCCTCGACCTCAGGTGTGTTGATCTCATTAGTACCTGACTCCTCCTGTGGCTTACCTGTTACTCTAAATCATGCTGCGATGTAGAGATATCTTGTAAGAGATAATCAACGAGGGGCTATGCGTTCTCTGGAAAATAATGCACAATGTGTGCTTTTAGCAGAGTGGAGCTAAAGAATAAGAACGTTTTGTCATACCCATTTTATACGGTCTGATATACCACGGCTGTCAGACAATCAGCATTCAGGGCTCGAACCACCCAGTTTATAAAGCCAATTATTAACTGGGTGGTTTGAGCCCTGAATGCTGCTTATCTGAAAGCTGTGGTATATCAGACTGTATACCACGGGTATGAAGAAACATTTATTTTTACTGCTCTAATTACATTGGTAACCAGTTTATAATAGCAATAAGGCACCTCAGGGTTTGTGGTATATGGTCAATATACCACGGCTAAGGGCTGTATCCAGGCACTCCGCATTGTGTTGTGCATAAGAACAGCCCTTAACTGTGGTAGATTGACCATATACCACACCCCCTCAGGCCTTATTGCTTAATTATCCAAACCCTGCTGTGTCGTAATCTCTCTCTATCCTCTCTCCCCCTTTGACCTGACTTCACCTTTGTACGTATTTAGCTCCTCCTCGTTTGTATCTGACCTCACGTGTGTGTATTGATCCCTGCCTAATTCATCCTGAGTTGATCTATCATGTAATGTGGATATGTAAATCTATTGTAGGCCTTTATCCAAGCGTTACCGTGTCTAATGTAATATCTGTCTCTCTCTACTTGACATGTGTTCTTTAGACTAGATCCTGAATAAAGAGGGGCCTCTTCTACAGGGAGTAAACAGGATATTGTTGACTATTTCCTGGTTGTTGTTGTTGATAATGTCTTGAGTGTTTTGTTTATTTATACCTTCTTGTTTAGACAGACTAGTTGCTAGGGAAACTGTAAATTTGACTGACATTTAGGTGGGCACCGGGGTTGGTAAGACCATAGAATTAGAAATTAGAATACTGGAATGGACAAGAAGCTTCTTATGATGGGATAAAGGTCAGCCATTTGATCAGGGAGTTGGTCAACCATGGTTTGTGGTTGACCACAAACCATGGTTGTGATAATATATTGTGTGATAATATATTCTGTAAAATCATGAATTTGAAGAATTTATCTGCATTGTATGTTTGTTAGCTAGCTACCCAACCAGTTTTAGAGAAATTATTCCATACATTTTTKTCAAATGAACTGCCAATATCCCAACATTCCATTCAAACAATGCAGTCAATCCACAGCCATACACTTTCTGAAATCAGTTGATGATAGGACTTAGACAAGTTGTAAATGCAACAAGTACTGATGTTGTATCTTGTAAAACAAGTTGTTTGGATCCTGGATGCTGATTGAAAGAGCAGTGTTCCAAGCCGTGCTGTATTGGCCGTCACAAGCACACTATGCCTGCTAACAGTTCCATCTGAAAATGATCACTGCGTCTCCATAAGAATATCATGTTGCTGTCCGAATCGTCTCTTGTAGTTATCTAAACTCACACATTATTTCCACTTGCTTCCAGCCTAGCATTTAGTTTGTTACAGCAGGAGTTAATATAAGCCTAGCATTTAGTTTGTTACAGCAGGCACATACTTCTTATCTTTACTGTGGACTCTGGAGGAGAGATACACACATACTTCTTATCTTTACTGTGGACCTGGAGGAGAGATACACACATACTTCTTATCTTTACTGTGGACCTGGAGGAGAGATACACACATACTCTTATCTTTATCTTGTGACTCTGGAGGAGAGATACAACTTATCTATTTACTTTGTGTAACCTGGAGGAGAGTAACACACATACTCTTATCTTTACTGTGGACCTGGAGGAGAAGATTACACACATACCCTCTTATCTTTTACTGTGGACCTGGAGGAGAGATACACACATACTTCTTATCTTTACTGTGGACCTGGAGAGAGATACACACATACTTCTATTCTTTACTGTGGACCTGGAGGAGAGATACACACATACCTCTTTTATCTTTACTGTGGACCTGGAGGAGAGATACACACATACCTCTTATCTTTACGTGGACCTGGAGGAGAGATCACACATACTTCTTATCTTTACTGTGGACCTGGAGGAGATACACACATACCTCTTACTTTTACTGTGGACCTGGAGGAGAGATACACACATACTTCTTATCTTTACTGTGGACCTGGAGGAGAGATACACACATACCTTATCTTTACTGTGGACCTGGGAGGAGAGATACACACATACCTCTTATCTTTACTGTGACCTGGAGGAGAGATACACACATACTTTCTTATCTTTACTGTGGACCTGGAGGAGAGATACACACAATACTTCTTATCTTTACTGTGGACCTGGAGGAGAGATACACACACATACTTCTTATCTTTACTGTGGACCTGGAGGAGAGATACACACATACTTCTTATCTTTACTGTGGACCTGCAGGAGAGATACACACATACCTCTTATCTAATGTATTACATTTTGAGTTTGCAACCCAATATTATACTTTATATACATCACAAGAAGACAAAATATAAAAACTGTTTGACGTAGTAACATCGGATTTTGGGCGCGTTTTTTGAAATCATGTTAATTAATTATGAAAAATATTAATAATATTCCACTCATTAGTCCACTAGGTAATTTGACTGTAGGAAAGGTCTGCAGCGAACAGCATGGCTAGTGTGTGACTCAGCTCACTGCTGCACCCCGGTGGCAACTGTCTGC
>NC_036857.1:5874573-5888876 GCF_002910315.2 Salvelinus sp. IW2-2015 | reverse complement strand
TAACCTTCCTCTGTAACAAACTAAATGCTAGGCTATATTAACCCCTGCTGTAACAAACTAAATGCTAGGCTATATTAACTCCTGCTGTAACAAACTAAATGCTAGGCTTATTTATTAACCCCTGCTTTGTAACAAACTAAATGCTAGGCTTATATTAACTCCCTGCGTAACAAACTAAATGCTAGGCTTTATATTAACTCCTGCTGTAACAAACTAAATGCTAGGCTTTATAACCCCTGCTGTTAAACAAACTAAATGCTAGGCTTATATTAACCCCCTGCTGTAAACAAAACTAAATGCTAGGCTTATATTAACCCCTGCTGTAACAAACTAAATGCTAGGCCTTATATTAACTCCCTGCTGTAAACAAACAAATGCTAGGCTTATATTAAACTCTGCGTAACAAACTAAATGCTAGGCTTATATTAACCCCTGCTGTAAAAAACTAATGCTATAGGCTTATATTAACCCCTGCTGTAACAAACTAAATGCTAGGCTATATTAACCCCTGCTGTAACAAACTAAATGCTAGGGCTTATATTAACCCCTGCTGTAACAAACTAAATGCTAGGCTTATATTAACTCCTGCTGTAACAAACTAAATGCTAGGCTTATATTAACCCCTGCTGGACAAACTAAATGCTAGGCTTATATTAACTCCTGCTGTAACAAACTAAATGCTAGGCTTATATTAAAACCCTGCTGTTAACAAACTAAATGCTAGGCTTATATTAACCCCTGCTGTAACAAACTAAATGCTAGGCTTATATTAACTCCTGCTGTAACAAACTAAATGCTAGGCTTATATTAACCCCTGCTGTAACAAACTAAATGCTAGGCTTATATTAACCCCTGCTGTAACAAACAAATGCTAGGCTCATATTAACTCCTGCTGTAACAAACTAAATGCTAGGCTTTATTTAACCTGCTGTAACAAACTAAATGCTAGGCTTATATTAACTCCTGCGTGAACAACTAAATGCTAGGCTATATAACCCCTGCTGTAACAAACTAAATGCTAGGCTTATATTAACTCCTGCTGTAACAAACTAAATGCTAGGCTTATATTAACTCCTGCTGTAACAAACTAAATGCTAGGCTTATATTAACTCCTGCTGTAACAAACTAAATGCTAGGCTATATTAACCTGCTGTAACAAACTAAATGCTAGGCTTATATTAACTCCTGCTGTAACAAACTAAATGCTAGGCTTATATTAACCCCTGCTGTAACAAACTAAACTGCTTATATTAACCCCTGCTGTAACAAACTAAATGCTAGGCTTTATATTAACCCCTTGCTGTAACAAACTAAATGCTAGGCTATATTAACCCCTGCTGTACAAACTAATGCTAGCTATATTAACTCCTGCTTAACAACTAAAATGCTAGGCTATATTAACTCCTGCTGTAACAAAACTAAATGCTATAGGGCTTATATTAACTCCTGCTGTAACAAACTAAATGCTAGCTTATATTAACCCCTGCTGTAACAAAATAAATGCTAGGCTTATATTAACCCCTGCTGTAACAAACTAAATGCTAGGCTATATTAACTCCTGCTGTAAAAACAAACTAAATGCTAGGCTTATATTAACCCCCTGTGCTAACAAACTAAATGCTAGGCTTATATTAAACCCTGCTGTAACAAACTAAATGCTAGCTTATATTAACCCCTGCTGTAACAAACTAAATGCTAGGCTTATATTAACCCCTGCTGTAACAAACTAAATGCTAGGCTTATATTAACCCCTATGTGTGTATCTCTCCTCCAGGTCCACAGTAAAGATAAGAAGTATGTGTGTATCTCTCCTCCAGGTCCACAGTAAAGATAAGAAGTATGTGTGTAAGGTCTGCAGCCGGGTCTTCATGTCGGCAGCCAGCGTTGGAATCAAACATGGCTCCCGTCGCCATGGTGTCTGTGTTGACTGTTCTGGACGGGGCGTGGACCACAACCGGGAAGCAGGCGGAGGCATGTCGCCCGAAGATGAGCAGTATCCCAGCGACCACCGTTTCCACAACGACCAGGTGGAGTGCGAAGGCGACGGAGAGGCGGAGGAAGAGATGATGACGGAAGGGGATGGAGAGATGATGGGAGAGGGTGATGAGGAGGGAGGAAAGTGGAAGGATGACTCAGGGATGATGACGGAGGGAGACGGAGCCATGGATAATGACAAGGAGGAGAGCAACTCCTCTGCACCAGAGGGGGAGCAGCACAATGGGAGCGAGAAGGATTTCAGCTGGATCTCTTAGGATCCTATGGGATCATTTAGGATCTATTGTGGATCTTAGGCAGACACAGCTCTCTTTACCCATGTATACATGGGCCTTCCTCTGAGTGGGATATGTGGGCGATACGCGACAATGATCTAAACCCTTGACAGATGCCATATACACACACACCGCACATAAACACACAAGCTGAGCCCTGTGCTGATGATAGGACTGCCATGTTTTTTTTTGTTTAGTTTTTTTCTGATGAGGACCCTATCAGAGTCTGTCCATTGGTTTAGATGTTCACCTCCATCACACTGGGACCAATGAGGACTCATTCAACATCTTAGCTGATTTTGAACCATGACTTTTTGTGGTCACAGTTGCCATGGATACGACGGATCGTTAACAGTTTGGGAAAACACCAAGGTGGTGTCTTGTTACCATGCAGTCCTATTTGGGGACAGTCTCTACTCCTTTGGGGACAATCACTACACCTGGGGACAGTCTCTACTCATTATGGGGACAGTCTCTACACCTGGGGACAGTCTCTACTCATTATGGGGATAGTCTCTACACCTGGGGACGGTCTTTACATCTGGGGACAGTCTCTACTCATTATGGGGACAGTGTCTACACCTGGGGACAGTCTCTACATCTGGGGACAGTCTCTACTCATTATGGGGACAATGTCTACACCTAGGGACAGTCTCTATTCATTTTGGGGACAGTCTGTATTCATTTGGGGGACAGACTCTAGACATTTTGCGGACAGTCTATTTAGTCGGGGGACAGTCTTTATTTATTTGGGGGACAGTCCTTATTCATTTGGGGGACAGTCTCAATTAATTTGGGGGATAGTCTTTATTAATTTGGGGGACAGTCTTTATTCATTTTGGACAGTCTCTATTCATTTGGGAACAGTCTCTATTCATTTGAGGACAGTCTCTATTCATTTGGGGACAGTCTTTATTCATTTGGGGGACAGTATTCATTCTTTTGGGGGACAATATTCATTTGGGGGACAGTATTCATTTGGGGACAGTCTATTCATTTGTGGGAAAGTCTCTATTTATTTGGGGGTCTATTCATTTGGGGACCGTTTCTATTCATTTGAGGACAGTCACGATTCATGTTTGAGACAGTCTTTTATCTATTGTAAAGTTGCACCCGTCAGGCAGCGGTTGGCCCATTGTCTCCTGCAGAGTGAAACTGCCACAGACTTGCACTTTAACGTCGACTAGACTCCTGTCAATGCTCACAACCCGTGGTTTACATTTTCAATCTGATTTTACCTACACAACTCGGTGACCGCACCTACCTTTAAGGATATACTGTATGTCCTCATGACTGTTATGATATATAAATATATGGATATTATAATACTTGTGCAAAGTTTGCTGATTATAATAGCCTATGCCCAGTGGAGGCTGGTGGGAGGAGCTATAGGAGGACGGGCTCATTGTAATGGCTGGAATGGAATAAATGGAATGGAATCAAACATGTGGTTTCYATGTCTGTGATGTGTTTGATACCGTTCCATTTATTCCATTCCAGCCATTACAATGAGCCCGTCCTCCTATAGCTCCTCCCACCAGCCTTCACTGCTTATGCCTTTCAATTGGTTCTTTCGCCACTTAAGTTTACCATGTGTTTCTGTTGAGCTGTGCTGAGAATTATGAAAGGTTGAGCAAATGTACATACAAACAAGCCACAAGAATTAGTATATTGAGCAAGAGAGGGAGTTGGAGAGAGAAGGAGAGAGACTTATGAGAGAGAAAGTTTGAGAGAGAAGAAGAGTGTGAGAGTGAACACTATGCAGGGACATAACCAATCAAGCCAGATGTCAGTGTTCTGAATTCTCTACTTTCAGAGAGAGGACACAGATCGAGAGGTAACCTAGCGGTTAAGAGCATTGGGACTGTAACCGAAAGGTTGTTGGTTTGAATCCCTCCTGAGCCGACTGGGTGAAAAATCTGTCGATGTGCCCTTAAGCAAGGCACTTAACTCTAATTGCTCCTGTAAGTCGCTCTGGATAAGAGCATCTGCATAATGACATAAATGTAAACCTTTACTTCAGATATTTCCTCTCAGAATGAGCGAGAGAGACATATTACATACACAATGATGATGGGTCACGACTCATGCCAACACAAGCACACTATGGAGCTATTCTACGTGGACATTTCATCTCTTTTTTCTTACCTTGAATCTCAAGTTGTATCTATGGACAGCGGTCGTGTTTAGAAGCAGACTTTCTTCAAAACCTTTGTTGTTTTATTATAATTTTTTATATTTCACTATAAATACAGAATATGCACACTTTTACATCTTAGTGAACCTTAATGAATGGTTCATCTTTCTTTTTGGTAAAAATGTTCATTTCAGTTTGTAAAATAAGCCAGGCTTCGGCTTAAGATGCCACCCAGAGAGTGGCCTGTTCTGGTGAGTGCTTTTATGACGCTTTGTTCCGTTTCAAAAAGTTCTTTATTAACACACATTTGTGGAATTATTGTACTACTGTATAAAGACATTCTCTCAGCTCCGTCTAACGCCTTCTGTAGTCACAGCGTGTGTGGATGTGTGGATGTGGACGTGTGTGGATGTGTGGATGTGTGGATGTGTGGATGTGTGGATGTGTGGATGTGTGGATGTGGACGTGTGTGTTCGTGTGTGTGTGCAAGCGTGTGAGATGTATATTGATTTTCTTAAGATTATGTTCATGTTAGAACATGTTTATTATGATGATCAGAACTATGATATGATGTTATTATTATGATGATCAGAACTATGATATGATGTTATTATGATGATCACAACTATGATATGATGTTACTATGATGATCACAACTATGATTATGATTATTATTATGATGATCACAAGAACTATGATATGATATTCTTTATGATGATGATCACAATCATGATATGAATGTATACTATCGATGATCACAAACTATGATTATATTATTTATGATGATGATCACAACTATGATTGATGTTACTTATTGATGATCACAACTATGATTTATGATATTATATATGATTGATGATCAAAAGATGAGCTATGATATATGTTATATGATGATACAACTATGATATGATGTTATTATGATGATCAGAACTATGATATGATATTATTATTAGATGATCACAACTATGATATGATGATATTTATGATTGATCAAACTATGATTGAATGATTATTTATTGATGATGATCAAGAACTATGATATGATGTTATTGATGACTGATTCAACAACCCTAATGATATATGATATTATTATTATGATGATCAGAACTATGATATGATGTATTTATTTGATGATCAGAACTATGATATGATGTTATTATGATGATCACAACTATGATATGATGTTATTATTATGATCACAACTATTGATATGATATTATTATGATTGATCAGAACTATGATATGATGTTATTATGATGATCAAACTATGATATTTTTTTTTTTTGAAGTTATTATGATGATCAGAACTATGATATGATGTTATTAATATGATCACAACTACATGATATGATATATTATTATGATGATCAGAACTATGATATGATATTATTATATGATGATCACAACTATGATATGATATTTATTATTGATGATCACAACTATGATATGATAGTATTATTATTGATGATCACAACTATGATATGATTTATTATGATGATCACAACTATGATATGATATTATTATGATGATGATCAGAACTATGATATGATATTATTATGGATGATCACAATATGATATGATGTTATTATTATGATGATCACAAACTATGATATGATATTATTATGATGATCACAACTATGAATATGGATATTATATATGATGATCACAACTATGATATGATATTATTATTTGATGATCAACAACTATGATATGATATTATTATGATTGATGATCACAACTATGATATGATGTTATTATGATGATCACAACTATGAATGATGTTATTATTATTATATGATCACAACTATGATATTTTGATGTTATTATTATGATGGTCAGAACTATGATATGATATGATATTATATATGATGATCAGAACTATGATAATTTGATTATTTATTATTATGATGATCACAAACTATGATATTGATGTTATTATTATGATGATCACAACTATGATATGTATTATTATTATGATGGTCAGAACTATGATATGGATATGATATATTATATTGATGATCACATCTATGATTAATGTTTATTATTATGATGATCACATCTATGATATGATATTATTATGATGATCACAACTATGATATGATGTTATTATTATCATTATTAAGTTCTGGATGCTAAGCTTTATTGTGTGTTTCTTTTTTATATTTAATATCTTGTACTAGACGAAAAGCTTGTGGACAGCAAGCTATAAGGTGTTTCTTAACAGTTCTATCATGCCAGTCTCTGCTTTTCTGTTGTATTTGGTTTTTACAGAGAAAGAAGAAAAAATCAGAGGCGCTAATTTATTCTTAGGGCTCTGTCCAATCAGATCCGTGGCATCCGCATGGCGGTTGCTTTGTCGGTGTCAGAGGTGGAACGGCTCTAGAGTTGTCAAATCTACAAGCAGCTCCCGGCATTATACCTGAAGCGACATTGCCATTGGCCATTGGCTGCACGGAGTCACATTAAGAGAAATATCATGCAGCCTTGTTTACAAGTTTGAACACTGGAATGTGATATGTAATCTACACCTCCATTAGGGTGACATAAATCCTCTTTATTTGGTTTAAGGATTTTCATTTTGAGTGTCATTATTTCTATATAGACTACACCTTCATTCTGAACTTGAAATGCGAGTGGGACAGGTGTGGATTCATGAGAAGGATCCAAGGCAGCTGCTCACCGATTTGACAGCTCCAACGCAGTTACACCGCCAAAACATCAGCTATGCGGGTGTTGGCTATCACCTGTTAATGCTTGATCTGACTGAATCTAGGCCTTAGATATGGATTGGACATATGTATGGTATGGCACAAGCATCTATATTACTAACATACACTAATTAATTAACATCATACCAAAAATAATCTAATGTGTTGTATCAAGTGCTTTTGTTTCAACAGTGCGTGTGCAGATGTAGGTGCACATATTTCAATTTATTGTGGTCTAATAATTGTGTTGTAGTTTGGATGTTGTTGTTTTTTGAAATCATGTTTTTTTTTTTTTTTACAGTTTTCAAAGTGCACATGTTGTGTGTATATATACGGTATCAGTGTATATGAAGGGCCTTGTGACTTGCTAGGCTAGACCTGCTGAAGATCGCATCTTTAACCCCTCTTTTCTTTATTGTTCGAGTTGCCCTGGTTTCCAAAGTTGTGTTCTACTGTATATCCTAAATATAGGCCCAATTCCAAATCTACCCCTGGCCCGGACCCCTATGCACTTTTTGTAGGTCTGAAATGATTAGGTAGGGGTAAATAATATAAGGCAAATGTCAACCTGGCCTAACAGAGGGCAAGATTCTTCCAGACCTACAAGACATGTTTTGGGGTAGGGTGCCTAAACGGCAAGTTGGTATTTATTGTCATTAATCTTGCCTTGGAGGCAGCTGCAGAGTGGTCACTAGCTGGCACAGCCACAAAGTCAGAAAATCTGAACTTTAAACCTAACATTAACCCTAAACTTAACCACACTGCTAACCATAATGCCTAACCCTAACTTTAAATTAAGACCAAAAAGATAGTTTTTGTCTTAATTCATTTTTACGATACAGCCAATTTTGACTTTGCAGCTGGCCTATCTAGCGTAAATCGCTAATGTCTGCCTCCAGGGCAAGATTCATTACAATAAACATCAACCTGCACCTGAATGCTATGAGGGAAAGGGACAAAGTGGGCCACAGTGGTGCCTCTGGGAATTATAGTTGTGTAGCCACAGTTGGTTGCAAACATTACCATCTGCCACACTTCCATTCCCATCAGTCCCAGTGCTAAACACTGTATCTACGGAACAACCCTCGGGTGTGTGTTTAATTTCACTGATTCCTGATGCCTTCCTCATGTGTGGTGGCAAGCTTTATTTAAGTAGTATTATTTATTGTCTATTAGCAATTTCTAATCACTTGAAGGTTTCAGAAAGAAAATGAATGATGTTGTGTGGATATTTTGAATGTTAATGGCTGAATATGTAGGGATTGTCAAGAGCTGCCGTGTATTTGGAAGGAATAGCAGGGCTATTTCTCTGACATCCATCCAGTGCTTTTCCACTCCAGACTCCTGTGACCACTGACATGTTTTTACCCACTTCCTTATCGTTATCATCACCTGTCTGCCTGCCTGCCTGCCGGCATGTCTTCTTATTCCTTGTCTTGGGTTGTAATTCAGGAAACATTTGCCATCCAATCCCCTCAACAATGTGCCTCGATACATTTTAGATGTGGGTGTGTTTCAAGAGATAGGGACATACAGAAATCTGATGGATAGAGATTTTTAAAATATATTTTATCTAAATCACAGGTGCAAAAAGTTGAGAAAATACTGTTTTTCTGAGAGACAAATCAGCTGTTTGTTTTTGAGGACCTATGTGACTGTGTTACAGTATACAGTAGATTCTGTTCCTGTGTTTATTAGCCCATTGTGCCCTGATTCCATGGTCTTAACTGCACGCCTTTGTTCATTTGTCATACCAAAGCTCTGTCTCTGGCGTCTGCACAAAACTGGTTTATTTCACATGCAAAACTGTTTGCTTTTCAGCAGATAAATATTTGTATTCTGCTCTTAGATGCGTACAAAATTGCAATCCTTATTTAGCCTGTATAGCTTGATTCACATGTGCAAATCACAAAGCCATAGATATGGTTATATCTAGATTTGACTATATTTCAAAATTCTTGCATTTTTTTTTAGATTCTGTTCTTTACTAAGAGTGATGTGTGTATACCTTCATATATATATACATTTATATTGTTATTATATATATTATTTATTTTCTCTCACATTTGGCAAGGTGTCTTTCGTTTGTAAAGTGAGACACTTGAAACTTGACAGTTGTTTGTTGGGAATATTGTTCAATATGATACTGACTTTATATCGATTATCATAAACCTGTGTTTGTAACAAAGATGTGTTGAATAATCAAACCCCTTGATCTGTTTGGGAAGATTAAAGTGAGCAGGTCTTCTGTATATGATAGTACTGATCACTTGAGCGTTTTTATAGCCAAACATGAACTTCCCTACCGTCCTGTTGTGAGGGCTAGCCTAAAGGGCTAACCCAGGCCTCTTTCTAACTTCATGTTTAGTGGAATTAGCTTGACTATTATTTGCAAAACCAATCAGTCTCAATAAATTTTGAAATTGCTGCTGAATTTTTTTAAATGTGTGCGTTGTAAATGTTGGGTTCTTGTCAACCTCCACTGTGTGGGTTCTACCTCAAAGCTGTAATACCCCTGTTCTCCACAAGAGGGCAGTCGGCTTTACAACTATGAAGGTGTAGGGTGAAGTTGCCCCTATATACTGATCTTGGCTCAGTTTAGAAATTTCCCCACTGATGGTCAAGTTTAGAATTGGGGGAGGGGAAGCTAGATCTTTATAGATCATAGATCTTTACCTAGTGGAAACTTGTGACACACACACACACAGACACGCACAGAGACACACACACAGACACACAGACACACACAGAGAAGAGAGAGAAAGCATGAGAATACATGTTCCAATCCATTCGCATTTATTTTCTCTCTATCACATTTACATCACATCATCATCATGACATCAAGTCACCCATCCACTCGAGCACATGTCAGACAGACATGAGCAATAAAACACTTCTGCACCAGACATAATGAGACAACATCAATCAATCAATCAATATGAACAAGATAATAAAGCAACCAAAAGAAAGTATGTTTCCCTCCCACCAACCATAATGCTCTGACACAGCACAGCAAGAGAAAAACAGTCAGACAGTTACAAAAAGAAAAAAACAGATAGAGGTGAAGCAGTGACAGAAAGACAAACAGATCAAATTGGTGTGTTGTTTAAGAGCACGATAGAAGAAAAAGCACAGAGTTGAGTGGAACTACCATGGTGATGACGATGTGTTACATTTGATTTGAATGGAGATCCATTGGCTTTGCTGCTGCTGAGCTGCTGGGCTGGACTCATCAACATGGACATTCAACAAGCAAACAAAGGATAGAATGATGTAACATTAGGAAATAAAGGTTTTCTTTCTGCACATTTCAAGGGCTCGGTTAGCTTAATATACTGGCTATTGACTTTAGGGGGGACTACAATCAATTCTGATAGTTTAAAAGAGAGACAGGGAAAAAAAATCAAAAATAGAGAAAAATAGATTGGGAGATATATGGAGGAAGAGAGTCAGTCACTGAAGTTGTGAGAGGGAAAGGTACAGGTACAATTTGGTGGCAGGTAGCTTAGCGGTTAAGAGTGTTGGGCCAATAACCGAAAGGTTGCGAGTTTGAATCCCCGAGCCGCCTAGGTGATTTGTCTCCCACAAAAGACAATGACAACATGTATTCTGATAAATACTTATTTGGCAGGGAGACAGAAAAACTAGGTAGCACATTTTCTGAAACGCCTGTGTACAATAGATTATGACTGCATTCATAGCACAGTCGATCACTCCATAGTGTATTATAAGACTTGCCATAAGCATTCACAACAGCTCACGGTTCCTATACACTGGGTACAGATGTCCTTTCAACGTCTAGTTTTGATTTACATTTGGTTGAGTTGTCAACTAACGTGAATTCAACGTGAAATCAACAAAACATTTCACCATGTTATTGGATCTAGTTTAAAAGTTGGGTGAAAAAAATTACGAAATTCCCTTACATTTTACAAATCCAATCAGTTTTCCACGTTGATTCAAAAGTCATCACATTGAATGTTTTTGTTGAAATGACGTGGAAACAACGTTGATTCAAGCAGTGTTTTTCCAGTGGGTTCTGACCACTTTACCAAATGCATAACAGCTTTATAAACACATTCAATATGTGCATTAAAGTAGTGCAGTATATGGCCTGCTATAAGCATTCATAACAGTTCATGACTCCTTATAACAGCCTAAATAAAGGCCTACATGACATTAAATGCATTCATAATAGATCACACCAGGTGGCTCACAGAAAGGTCACCAAAAGGTCAAGTTAGTTTTTGTTAGAATTAAAGCGTCTCATTGCACAATGTAAGAAGGTTAAGGGCAATTCCACGATAACAGAATTATGCTGAGACTAAGATTTTTCACTTTAAAATGTATGTCAAACAAAACCAATGATTGCAAAGTTAAACAAACCATACAACTCTATGCACAAGGACTACTTTGAACAATTTCCACTGAATATTTTACAAAAACACATTTACTTGAAGAACAGTGCAGATGTAAAGTTTGTCAACAGAATGACAGTTTGTGCTGTTTGTGCCGTCATTCTGTCAGAGCACTAACAGTGTTCTAGCGGCAGTAGAAACTAGCCAGCATTACAACAAGAAAGAAAAAAACAAGCTCATCTTTTTGTAGGTTTTACATTCATCTACGTTTTTTCGCCACTTTTCCCCTGAACTGCAATATATGTGTATGTTATATTCACTACAGCTTCTCAAATACGCACACCAAGAATCTGAGCAATTCTACCTTACAAAGTTTCATTTTTGTTTAACAGACAAACAACAATATATGAAAAAGGTTTCAGGGTTGTCTTTACGTTGCATATGTACAGGAAAGCCCTGAAACTACAAATCCTTCTCGAATAATCGTCACTGCTTGTCCCACTCTTTCTCCACCTATCACAAAGTCCCAGTTCCCCAAACACACCCAATCAGCCCTCTCTCTACCATCCAAAACCTCAGGTCTCCTAAAAACAGCCATAGGGATGGCAGTTATCACTCAAACCCACCTGACCCTACCCTATTCCATACCAGGTCAACTTACTGTGGGTGAGACTTCCTTAGATTCATCCAGTTTGTCAATGTAGGTAGTAGCAAGTGGATAAAGACTGTTCCCCTTCATTAGCACTGGCCAATGACCCATAAAACCACTTTAGTGCAATTAAATACCAGAGGCGGGTTTTGTGGCAGGCATAGGGGTGTGAATGAGATTGAGAACGACAAAGTAGATTGATCTGAAAAGTACTCAAACGTATGGATGGCCAATCTGCTGCCAGTAGGACCAAACACAAGATTGATGTTTCGATTGGTGGAGAAGAGTCAGGTCCGGAAAGAAAACCTATTCTCTGTACACTAGCTCATCTCAATAAAGTGTGAAAGAGGCAAGCGCCTTTTAGGCAAAGGAAGACTAAACAAAGTGTTTGTGAAAGCGGTGTCTGAGTATGCTACGTAAGGAAAGCCCATAGTGTTGAAACACCATGACTTATCTGTTCTTAAGAAGATAACAAGCAACCATCGACTAATTGAGGGCTACCTCTGGACCAGTGTTTCCCCATATATTACCAAGTTAAGGCAGACCATCTGAGATGTGACTTCAGGGGTCTTCTTGGTGCACCACCACAATAGAAAAGTCTAGGGGAAACCCTGAAGCACAAAGTACCGCTGTACTATGCAGTACCAAACGATTCCAGGCAATATTGTTGGCACCATGGGGCTGAGTACACCAAACACACAGACAGAACTAAACATACCAGTTCAAAAAGTTCTTATGGGGGGACCCAAGAGGTGTCGAAGCCCCATCCCTGAAACCCCATTTTGACACCAAGGCAGTGACGATCCAAAATAAAACAACCTCAAATTTCATTTCACTTCAAAATCTGTGTGTATAAAATCCATGTATAAAAGCAAGTCTTTGTGCAGTGCAAGTTAGTGCAATTTATTTAGGTAAATCCTTTTTCCTCATAATGTTCTTTTCAATGGCACTTAGTGAAGTTTCTGACCATTAAATACTGGGCTACTCTCCAGTCTGACCAGTGAGCTACTTACTGTAAGAACCAGCTTCTCTCAAACACTACTGGACATAATGTCTGACGGAGAGGGTTACCAGCCAATGAGCAGGACCATATCTGTTGGTAATGGTTATCAAGGAAAAGACTGACAGGGCATGCTAAAATTAATCCAGTGGGTTTGATTGTTTGTTTGTTGTCCCCAAATAACAACAAATGACAGTCATTCCCAGCTGTCTTAGAATGGCCTTCTACTAATGTCACATCAATTAGAATATGTGACTGCCATCAGCTGAGAACGGAGATGTCACTATGACAACAAATTTGTCACATGGCCAAAGAACGGAAAGTCATAGATTGTGGCCATTGTCATAGAATAGGTTGAAGGTAACCTAAGGAAAGAGGACAAGTAGCACCATGCATGTGTGTGTCCTGCTGTTGTAACTTGTGGCATGGCTAGTAGTCAGTATTGGGAGAGAGAGAGAGAGAGAGAGAGAGAGAGAGAGAGAGAGAGAGAGAGAGAGTGTGTGTTGGGAGCAGAGAGAGAGAGAGAGAGAGAGAGAGAGAGAGGCAGCAGAAACTACATTCAAAGAGCTGGCAAAAATAAAATTAAAGTAGCTAAAGTAAAAAAAAATGATCTGTGTAAAAATATCCATATATCCATATAATTGTGGAATCAGGAATCCAGGTACAATTCATGGGACACAAATAATCCCTCTGAGAAAAACACTTAGATTTCAACACCCTTAGATACCAGTTAAGAGCAGTAACTGGGAGTCAGGTTTGAGTAAGACTAGGTATAGTACCCACAGAGAACTAGAATGACATTATATTTCTATGAACGTACACAGAAAATGGATTTTAGAACACTGAGTAGCAAGTAATACTACAGGAGGGTTTGATGCTGTTATTGATAACTGTAATCAACAATAGAGGTGATTAATCAAAGCAAGACCAGACTGTCCAAACCCTGGTGATTGCACTTTGCAACTACTACAGTAGTTGCCTTGGGAACTAATCACTGAAAATAAACTGTTAAATGTGAGAAATGAGAGTGAACAGTGTGATTACAAAGTTTACATGTGGTCTGTTGAAAGATGTGTTGTTTCTGAAAGCTGCATATCCGTGTAGAGGTCTAGGAAGAGAAACTATAAACGGTGCATGTACGCTGAACAATCTGAAGGATCAAAGTGTGACATTTGGTGCCA
>NC_036857.1:5865708-5868878 GCF_002910315.2 Salvelinus sp. IW2-2015 | reverse complement strand
GTGACAGACGTGACAGAGTCTGGAGACGCCGTGGAGAACGTTCTGCTGCCTGCACCATCCTCCAGCATGACCGGTTTAGCGGTGGGTGAGTCATGGTTTGGGGTGGCATTTCTTTGTGGGGCCGCACAGCCCTCCATGTGCTCGCCAGAGGTAGCCTGACTGCCATTAGGTACCGAGATGAGATCCTCAGAGCCCTTGTGAGACCATATGCTGACACATGCACATACTTCAAAGTAGCCACCCTTTGCCTTGATGACAGCTTTGCACACTCCTGGCATTTTATCAACCAGCTTCATGAGGTAGTCATCTGGAATACATTTCAATTAACAGGTGTGCCTTGTTAAAAGTTAATTTGTGAAATTTCTTTCCTTCTTAATGCATTTGACTAAATCAGTTGAGTTGTGACAAGGTATGGGTGGTATACAGAAGATAGACATATTTGGTAAAAGACCAAGTCCTTATCATGGCAAGAAAAGCTCATAAAAGCAAAGAGAAACGACAGTCCATCATTACTTTAAGACATGAAGGTGAGTCAATACGGAAATTKAACGTTTTTTCAAGTGCAGTCGCTGTCACGTTCCTGACCTGTTTTCTGTTGTTTTGTATGTGTTTGATGGTCAGGGCGTGAGTTTTGGGTGGGCAGTCTATGTTTTCTGTTTCTATGTTGGTTTTGGGTTGCCTGGTATGGCTCTCAATTAGAGGCAGGTGTTTGACGTTTCCTCTGATTGAGAGTCATATTAAGGTAGGTTGTTCTCACTGTTTGTTTGTGGGTGATTGTCTCCTGTGTCAGTGTCTGTATGTTACGCCACACGGGACTGTTCCGGTTTTTGTTTGTTTGTTTGTTCGTTCGTTTTATGTAGTCTGTTTCCTGGTTCATGCGTTCTTCACGTTGTATGTAAGTTCGGGTCCAGGTCTGTCTACATTCGTTTATTTGTTTTGTAATTATTCTAGTGTTCGTCGTGTTCTTCAGTTTTGTTTATTAAATCATTATGTATTCACAACCCGCTGCAGTTTGGTCGAATAACGGGAGGAAGCCCGTTACAGTCGCAAAAACCATCAAGCGCTATGATGAAGAGGATGCTGCAGAGGAGTTAACTCATTAGAGTTAACTGCACCTCAGATTGCAGCCCAAATAAATGCTTCACAGAGTTCAAGTAACAGACACATCTCAACATCAACTGTTCAGAGGAGACTGTGTGAATCAGGCCTTCATGGTCGAATTGCTGTAAAGAAACCACTACTAAAGGACATCAAAAAAAAGAAGAGACTTACTTGGGCCAAGAAACACGAGCAATGGACATGAGACCAGTGGAAATCGGTCCTTTGGTCTGAAGAGTCCAAATTTGAGATTTTTGGTTCCAACCGCCGTGTCTTTGTGACACGCAGAGTAGGTGAACGGATTATGTCTGCATGTGTGGTTCCCACCATGAAGCATGGATGAGGAGGTGTGATGATGTGGGGGTGCTTTGCTGGTGACACTGTCTGTGATTTATTTAGAATTCAAGGCACACTTAACCAGCATGCCTACTGCAGCATTCTGCAGCGATATGCCATCCCATCTGGTTTGCACTTAGTGGGACTATCATTTGTTTTTCAACAGGACAGTGACCTAAAACACACCTCTATGCTGTGTAAGGGCTATTTGACCAAGAAGGAGAGTGATTGAGTGCTGCATCAGATGGTTTGCGATGAGTTGGACCGGTAGAGTGAAGGAAAAGCAGCCATCACGTGCTCAGCATATGTGGGAACTCCTTCAAGACCGTTGGAAAAGCATTTCTCATGAAGCTGGTTGAGAAAATGCCAAGAGTGAGCAAAGCTGTCATCAAGGCAAAGGATGGATACTTTGAAGAATTTCAAATATAAAATATATTTTGATTTGTTTAACACTTTTTTGGTTACTACATGATTCCATATGTGTTATTTCATAGTTTTGATGTTTTCACTAATATTCTACAAATAGGCAATAGTACTGTTGGTCCATCTTGAGATGCGGTAGCCAGTATACATTTCCTCAAAATAGTCAGAAATAATCTAAGGTAACTCAAGAAATCAGTCATCAATTTTGACGTTTTTGCTGCTCTTAGTCCCTAAATTTGACTTCTAACTACGATGTTTGGTTCAGTATTCATCAAGTGAAAAAATGTGCATGAAAACGATACATGTCTTGTTGATTGACAACAAACACTTTATTGAAGAATCCCTACTGTTGACCAATCACCGACAAATGGGTTTAGATTTCGGCTACTGATGAAAAAACCCTTGTTGAAGTCCAAAACGAACAGAAACTTCACAAAATTGTGTCATAATATTTGCAAGTTGGGAAGCATGCCGATGCCTTTATAGTCAGTGCATTCAAATAAAGTAAATAAACAACAACATATYACAGTCATAGCAAGTAAAACWTTTCTGTAACCGTTATTGAGAATGTTGTTGCTGTTCAGGCCGGCTACTTGCAAACGTATTTCTGTATTTTAAAATACATGTATTTTGTAGTTTCTTTTCATACATTGATCTTTATGGTATTTTGTAATTGTATGTTGTGATTTTACCCATCCCTGGACAGTCTCTGGGATACAAAAGGGTTATTCAGCTGTCCCCATAGGAGAACCCTGCTTGGTTCCAAGTAGAACCCTCCTTGGTGCCAGGTAGAAAGGGTTCTAAACTCAGCAAAAAAAGAAATGTCCCCTTTTCAGGACCCTGTCTTTCAAAGATAATTTGTAAAAATCCAAATAAATTCACAGATTTTCATTTTTAAATGGTTTAAACACTGTTTCCCATGCTTGTTCAATGAACCATAAACAATTAATGAACATGCACCTGTGGACCGGTCGTTAAGACACTAACAGCTTACAGACGGAAGGCAATTAAGGTCACAGATATGAAAACTTAGGACACTAAAGAGGCCTTTCTACTGACTTTCTACTGAAAAACACCAAAAGAAAGATGCCCAGGGTCCCTGCTCATCTGCGTGAATGTGCCTTAGGCATGCTGTAAGGAGGCATGAGGACTGCAGATGTGGCCAGGGCAATAAATTGCAATGTCTGTACTGTGAGATGCCTAAGACAGCCGCTACAGGGAACAGCGAACGGACAGCGTGAATTTTTCCTCGTCAGTGGCAGGACCACTGGCAGATGTTATCAACACCTAGCACTAGGATCGGGGTTAAATCC
>NC_036857.1:5859713-5863659 GCF_002910315.2 Salvelinus sp. IW2-2015 | reverse complement strand
ATATTTTCAAAATCTGACACGATAGGTGGATTAACAACAAGCTAAGCTGTGTTTTGGTATATTTCACTTGTGATTGCATGATTATAAATATTTTTTGTAATATTTTGCGCCCTGCAATTCAGCGGTTGTTTATGAAAATGATCCCGTAAAAGGGATCCGTAGCGCAGAGAAGTTAATGTTACTTTTGATTTTGAACCCCCCTTTGTTCAGGGACACATTATTCCATTTCTGTTAGTCACATGTCCGTGGAACTTGTTCAGTTTATGTCTCAGTTGTTGAATTTTGTTATGTTCATACAAATATTTACACATGTTAAGTTTGCTGAAAATAAACGCAGTTGACAGTGAGAGTACGTTTATTTTTTTGCTGAGTTTACATGGAACCAAAAAGAGTTCTACCTGGAACCAAACGGTTTCTACATAGAACCAAAAGGGTTCTCCTACGTGGA
Source organism: Salvelinus sp. IW2-2015 (assembly GCF_002910315.2). NCBI lineage: Eukaryota > Metazoa > Chordata > Actinopteri > Salmoniformes > Salmonidae > Salvelinus > Salvelinus sp. IW2-2015. The sequence goes on along the minus strand of NC_036857.1, from coordinate 5,863,211 downwards.
CAGCTGAAKAATCCTTTTAAGGTCTAGATAGCACCGTTTATAGCAACAGAGAGTACCATAGCCACTGGAGAATAAGGTGTATGAACGTGCATGACTGTTCTTACCTGGTATGCGTGGTCAGTGCGAATATGGCAGAGCGCGGAGGGAGCTGATTGGCTGAGCAGGGTGGGGGCGTGGCCATGTGTCCCCCTCATGGCGATGTGGGAGGGCTCAGAGCGAGGGAGACAGGCGGTGATGGAGACAGGTGGGAAAATGGGGGGAGGGCCGGAGGTGGTGGGGGAGGTGGGCGTGAGGCTGGATAAGCCCTCTGATAGGCTGTCCATGTTGACCTCGATCTCCGAGTAGTAGAAGTCCTCCTCTCCGTCGCTGTAGTCCGAGTCGCAGTTCCGCCTGCATTGCAGGAGGGTGACATACGTGAAGTAGCTTATAATGAAAGCTTATAATGCCTTATAATCACATTCATTGCCCATCATATATTCAGTCAATATACCACCTCATAATACTCTACAGCTGCATTAATAAGGTGTTATGAAAATGCTTATACGGCATTTTAATTCTTCATACCAAGCCACTACAAGCTTTATAATGAGGACCTGAGTCTTCTCTAACCAGCAGAGGGCAGTGATACACAGGCCTCAGAGCCACTGAGATTATGTACTTGATTGGTCAAAGCCTTCAATGACTGACAGAGAGTGCAGGATAGCAACAGGAGGCTATAAAAACACACCAGCGAAACCTCCTCATGTGTTGATATGCTTCCCTCCTCCACCCTGCTTCCCTTTGTAAGTGGATCCTAGACTAACAAACCTAATCATATTAAGAAGTCATAACAAACAGAGCCCATGGAGAGACAGAGCTTCCAATGTAGCACATACTCCACAATACTAGCTCCTCACTGATAGTAGATATTCTGACCAAACTTCAGCTAATAGAGTGAACTGTATTATATCTGGTATTTCGTATGTTATTAGGATCCCCATTAGCTGTTGCGAAAGCAGCAGCTACTCTTCCTGTGGTCCACACAAAACATGAAACATGACATAATACAGAATATTAATAGACAACAGCTGAAGGACAGAACTACATCAATTTAGCTATGTAGCCTACATATCAATACATACACACAAACTATCTAGGTCAAATAGCAGAGAGGCGTAGTGCTGTGAGTTGTTGTGCCGTGAGACGTTGCTTTATCTGGTTTTTGAAACCAGGTTTGCTGTTTATTTGAGCAATATGAGATGGAAGGGAGTTCCATGCAATAATGGCTCTATATTATAAATATCTGCTCTCTTATTGGTCCTCATGTGATCTGAGTGCAGTGATTGGTTACAACAATTACCCATTCAACAATTGTGATTCCATATCTACAGCAGTTGACCTGTATCTGGCTCTGTGGTTGATTGGTGCCTTACCCCAGGTGGACGGTTCGGATGTGTCGCTGGATCCCTGAAGAGGTGCTGAGGACCTTTTCACAGTTCTTCCACAAGCACTTGAACATCACCTTCATGGAGTTCTGAAACACAACATAGGAGAAAACAGTGGAGTCAGTGCTATTSTAATGATCAGACCTGGGATCAAATACTATTTCAGGTATTTCAATTAGTTTTCAATACATTTCAAAACAAGTATACAGACAACTTTTATTTGAAAAAACAAGTAGTTGAAAATCAGAATGCATTTGGAAATACACGTGGAAATACACTTACTCAAATACACTCCCATGCAAATAACCCAGGTATTAAAAAATATAMAAGTATTTAAAAATACCTTCAAATACAATTTGGTCAACTATTTATTTTCTTAAAATAAATTAAAATACACAAATAAAAGTAGGCTACTTGTTTTGGCATGTGTATTTGAAAATACTTAAATACACAGGAAAARATATTTAAATAAGGAAGACTCTACTAGTCGAAACGCGTTGCAGTTGTGTTTCCTGATGTACTATGCTGATTCCTCCCATATGTATTACAGTGATCCCTCGCCACTTCGCGGTTCACTTATCGCGGATTCGCTATTTCGCGGATTTTCATAATGCATTTTTTTTTATTTTTTTTTTTTTTTGGTGCATTTGTGCTCTGCATCTGATTCGCAAAAACTCACTCCCGCTTCTTGTATCAAAACATGCTACGAATTGTGCTATCATTTTGTCGTCTCGTGCAGTTATGTGTACGTACATAAAACAGCTTGGCAAATTACATTAAGTTGGCCAAATTATCTTGTAATTTCGAACATCTCCTAAACCCATAATGTCGACGAAACGGCCTACACGTGAGTCACTGATTTGTATACATGTAATATTGCTAATTGTAAAAAAAAAAAAAGTTTTCTATTTCGCGGATTTCACTTATCGCGGGTCATTTTCGGAACGTAACCCCCGCGATAAACGAGGGATTACTGTATTTTGTAAATATACTGAAAAGATATATAAACACAAAATGAAACAATTTCTGAGATTTTGAATGTAAAGAAATTTGTCAATTTCAATAAATAAATTAGGCCCTAATCTATGGATATCCCATGAAAGGCAGGGGCGCAGGGGTTCAGGCCCATGGGTGGGCCTGGAAGGGCATAGGCCCACACACTTGGGAAACAGGCCGACCCACAGGGGTGGGCCAATCAGAATGAGTTTTTCCCCACAAAAGGGMTTTATTACAGACAGAAATACTCCTCAGCCAAATTCTCTAAAACAATGTTGGTGGCAGCTTATGGTAGAGAAATTAACATCAATTATCTGGCAACAGCTCAGGTGGACATTCTTGCAGTCAGCATGCCAATTGCACACTTCCTYAAAACTTGAGACTTCTGTGGCATTGTGTTGTGTGACAAAATTGCACATTTAAGAGTGGCCTCTTATTGTCCTCAGCACAAGGTGCACCTGTGTAATGATCATGCTCATTAATCAGCTTCTTGATATACGACACCTGTCAGGTGGATGGATTATTTTGACAAATGGTCAAATGCTCACTAACAGGGATGTAAAGACATTGTGCACAACATTTGAGAGAAATAAGCTTTTTGAGCGTATGGAACATTTCTGGGATATTTTATTTCAGCTCATGAAACATGGGACCAACACTTTACATGTTGCACTTATATTTTTGTTAAGTGTACATTTTGTTAATAGTTCACAAAAGTGTATTGCAACGTACTGGCCGCCTACTCGTCTTCTTTCTTTAAATAACAAATACTCAAATACACATGCATTTGAACCCAGGTCTGGTAGTGATTGAGGGGGAACAACAAGAGTGGGGCTTGAATCAACAACCCTGTGGTTACGGGGAGAGTGCACTACCACCTGTGACAAAAAGGTTTAGATCTCATAGCAGAAGCTGTGATCCACTCACACACTGGAAGGATACACAGAGAGTGAGGTAACAAAAAGAAAAGGAAAAAGACCATTGGACCAGTACACAGACTATTAGACAAGCAGAAAAAGACCATTGGACCAGTAATCAGACTATTAGACAAGCAGAAAAAGACCATTGGACCAGTACA
>NC_036857.1:5850098-5859613 GCF_002910315.2 Salvelinus sp. IW2-2015 | reverse complement strand
AGTGGGAAATCTCTGACTTCAACTTCAGTACGTTCAAGACAACTGCGAACTCTGAAAAAAATTTGCTCGGACACGAAAATACGTTTTGAACGGTCATCCAACTCGGAATTCCAAGTCGGGAACTCAGTCCTCTTTCTAGAGCTCTGACTTTCCTACCTGAAGATCATTGATGTCATGATTCAACCTATCTTTATTCTCGAGTTCCCAGTTGTCTTGAAAGCACCATAAATCCAGAGAATGCCAGACTTTGATGACAAAGTTTGATGACAAATCTTGCCCACAAGGACTGCCACACCCCTTCTGTTTAAGTGAGCACCACAACTAGTTCAAAAATATGTCTTGTATGCTGCTGCATAAATTATGTAATATGCCAGGATATGTATTCTGCAGCTAAGAAAGTAATATGTTGGGTAGTAAGCTGTTAGTAGTCCATATGTCTCACCCTAATATTTGGTCCCTCTCCCCTCAGAACTTAGCCTACTATTCTGACTTGGTGGTGCACATGTAGCCTATACCTGTTTTAGAGAAATGTCATAATCGAATATTGTAAGAGCTTTCATTGTCTGCTTATATGCCCTATTATTTATCTTATGGTTCTGACTTGGTGTACAGGGAGAATACTGTAAGAACGGCCCATGTTCTGAATTCTGTTACTGTACATTTCAAAAGTGCTGAAAAAATTGTCCGTCTAGTCGCTCATTAATGTCATATATTGTAAATCTCAATTGTTATATTGCTTATATACTGTAGGTCTATCTCATTAGTATCTTATTCATAATTTTAGGTAATGTTGGAATGATGTATTTCATTGTTTTGCTTACTTTGTGTATTTTAATTAGGCAATTATATTTTCTGACGTTGTTTCAAAGGTACAAATTCAACATATTTTATACAAGGTTTGTCAATGTTGAAAATTGGTTACCATGGTGACATAATCCTGTGGTTGAAATTTCACACTTAAAACAAAATACTTTTTTCAAATCCAATGTACTTTTGCTCAGTGGGATAGCACTACACTCCTTTATTCTTCTCTCTCCCAGAGAGGATTCTGTACCTGCATTCATCTCATTACCTGTTTTTAATCAATCATCTCTTACATAATCAGTCTCTCTTGTGGGTTTCTGAGGCTGTAGCAGCTCTTGTGATGAGGAGGGACGAACAATCAAACATCCTTTGTAGTACGCTGTTGAGACTCTATAATGAGAGACACAAGGCAGTGCTACTGATCTATGAAGCATGTGTTTAGATCTCTCTATGTTTAAGGACGTGTTATTTTCTCTGATCTTTCTCATAGTGCTGGTGTCTAAATTGTCATCTGGCACTGCCCATTATGAGTGTRAGTGTGCGTGTGTGTATGTGTATGTCTGTGCATGCCCATTATGATACCTGTATGCCCTCTGTGCCAGGCTGCTGCAGTAGTTTGACGGTGTGTGTGTTCTTCTGCCCCCTCCCATCGTGCCAGGTCAGACTGGCCCCTGGCCGACGAGGCAGCTGGTAGCTGAGCTCCTCTACAGACACTGTGTGCTCCAGGGACGCACGGCAGAAACTGAAGCTGGACGCTGCTGAAGACAGAAAGAGACACAAAGAGAGAGAGAGAGAGAGAGAGAGAGAGAGAGAGAGAGAGAGAGAGAGAAAGAACTTATGATCAAAATAAATTAAAAAAAACATGACATTCCATTAAAGCCACTCTCAGTTGCATGTGGCCATGTCTCGAAAAGGGCACCGTGTTACAGTGGTCATCAAACATATACATAAGAGATCACTTAGGGAAAATTAAACCCATTTTTAGGAGATTAAACTCAAATCCAGGATTAACCTAACAAAAACCCTCCATTTCAATGTGACTACTACTATTACCACTACTACTTAAACACTTCACTGACTCTGTCCACTCAACCCTACCCTTTAGTCTCTCTCTCTATGGTGTGTGAGTGGCAGCTGCCAGGCTGAGTGAGAGCTGATAACTGAGTCTAAAGCCCTGGGTGGCTCAACCCCAAGTCCCTGTTATCACACACAGAAGAGGGAGAGAACGCCTAACAATAGAAAAAATGAAGTTTTTGTTTGATACTGATTTGTATTAGGATCCCCATTAGCCGACTCCAATGGTGACAGCTAGTCTCCCTAGGGTCCGACACAAAAAGACAAATACATTACAAACAAAAATAATTTACAATTTACATTCATTTAAAACATTAACATAGACATTACTAGTATTAAAGAAACATTTTTTTAACAAAATCACATTTTCACATGTGAAATTGCTGTTTTCACATGTTGAGGTTAAATTTCAACATGTCACCTCAAGTATGAATTGCAGTTGCACATGTGAAAATTTCTCATGCAAAAATCAATCACGTGAAAATGTCATTAGCATTTTTACATATAAAAATTACATTTAAAAATTACATTTGCACTTTCAAATATAAGAAAACTCCACATATGAAAATCTCACTTTCACATGTGGAATTGCAAGTTCACATGTGAAAACGATTTACATTTGAAAATCTAATTTGCCGTTTCACATGTATGAAACATTCATATGTTCACATGTGGTGGTGAAATAGCGTTACAGTGCCTTGCAAAAGTATTCACCCCCGTTGGTGTTTTTCCTATTCTGTTACATTACAACCTGTAATTTAAATGGATTTTTATATGGATTTCATGTAATGGACATACACAAAATGGTCCAAATTGGTGAAGTGAAAAAATAATAATAATACGGAAAATTGGTGCGTGCATATGTATGTATTCACCCCTTTTGCTATGAAGCCCCTAAATAAGATCTGGTGAGACCAATTACCTTCAGAAGTCACATTATTAGTTAAATAAAGTCCACCTGTGTGCAATCTAAGTGTCACATGATCTGTCACATGATCTCAGTATATGTACACCTGTTCTGAAAGGCCCCAGAGTCTGCAACACCACTAAGCAAGGGGCACCACCAAGCAAGCGGCACCATGAAGACCAAGGAGCTCTCCAAACAGATCAGGGACAAAGTTGTGGAGAAGATCAGATCAGGGTTGGGTTATGAGAAAAGATTAGAAACTTTGAACATCCCACAGAGCACCATTAAATCCATTATTAAAAAATTTAAAGAATATGGCACCACAACAAACCTGCCAAGAGAGGGTCGCCACCAAAACTCACGGACCAGGCAAGGAGGGCATTAATCAGAGAGGCAAGAAAGAGACCAAAGATGACCCTGAAGGAGCTGCAAAGCTCCACAGCGGAGACTGGAGTATCTGTCCATAGGACCACTTTAAACTGTACACTCCACAGAGCTGGGCTTTATGGAAGAGTGGCCAGAAAAAAGCCATTGCTTCAAGAAAAGCAAACACATTTGGTGTTCGCCAAAAGGCATGTGGGAGACTCCCCAAACGTATGGAAGAAGGTACTCTGGTCAGATGAGACTAAAATTGAGCTTTTTGGCCATCAAGGAAAATGCTGTCTGGCGCAAACCCAACACCTCTCATCACCCCGAGAACACCGTCCCCACAGTGAAATATGGTGGTGGCAGCATCATGCTGTGGGGAAGTTTTTCATCGGCAGGGACTGGGAAACTGGTCAGAATTGAAGGGATGATGGATGGCGTTAAATACAGGGAAATTCTTGAGGGAAACCTGTTTCAGTCTTCCAGAGATTTGGAGAGATTGGGACGGGGGTTCACCTTCCAGCAGGACAATGACCCTAAGCATACTGCTAAAGCAACACGGAGTGGTTTAAGAGGAAACTTGGAATGGTCTTGGAATGGTCTAGTCAAAGCCCAGACCTCAATCCAATTGAGAATCTGTGGTATGAATTAAAGATTGCTGTACACCAGCAGAACCCATCCAACTTGAAGGAGCTGGAGCAGTTTTGCATTGAAGAATGGGAGAATCCCAGTGGCTAGATGTATAGAGTTTATAGAGACATACCCCAAGAGCCTTGCAGCTGTAATTGCTGCAAAAGGTGGCTTTACAAAGTACTGACTTGGGGGGTGATGAAAAGTTATGTTTTTTGTCTTATTTCTTGTTTGTTTCACAATAAAAAATATTTTGGATCTTCAAAGTGGTAGGCATGTTGTGTAAATTCAATGACACAAACCCCCCAAATATCAATTTTAATTCCAGGTTGTGAGGCAACAAAATAGGAAAAATGCCAATGCGGTGAATACTTTTGCAAGCCACTGTATTCTCCTAACATGTGAAAAGGTGGTGTTAACATGTTGCAGTAGCAATGTTCCCACGTACGGAATTGCAAATTCTGTAACGCTATTCTGTAAAAAAGGTAATTTAGCCTACCTGAGTATAATGATTCAAGTGTGTTAAAAATGATGTATTATTTCTGAGCCATCCATTTGGAGTGTTACTGCAGCAGGCACATGCTATTGTTCTTCCTAATTTGTTCAGTGACCATTGGACAAAGGGGTGGCAGGTAGCCTGGTGGGTAGGAGTGTTGGGCCAGTAATCGAAAGGTTGCTGGATTGAATCCCTGAGATGATAAGCTAAAAAATCTATAATTCTGCACCTGAGCCAAGGCAGTTCACCCACTGTTCCCCGATGATGTTGATTAAGGCAGCTCCTTGCACCTCTCTGATTCAGAGAGGTTGGGTTAAATGCGAAAAACACATTTCAGTTGAATGCATTCAGTTGTACAACTGACTAGGTATGCCCCTTTCCCAAGCTGCAGAGAGGGGTATGCATCACTAAGAGGTATGCATCACATGCTCTGCTCACATGTACTGTAATGGTCTGAGCCTAAACAACAATGGAACACAAAGCTTTTACTATCTCATCCTGGAATATACAAGTTCTGACGTCATCTGCCTCTGGCCTGAAGAGCAGGAACCCAGACTTCATCAAATACAGACATTGTAATCCTATAAGAACCATGATATAGATGAGATGGACCAACTGGTTGCCCTCTAGGTTACAGAGAGCTGGTAGTCCCATCCACTAAACTACCAGGTGTGAAAAGGGAAGACTCGGGTGGTATATTAATTTGATATAGAGCAGACCTAACCCACTCTATTAAAATTGCCAAAACAGGACATCTGACTAGAAATGATCTCAACAGAAAAAAAAATCCTAATTTGTGCTACCTACTGTATATCCCCCCAATAGAATCCCCATAAATGAATGATGACACCTTCTCCATATTAGGGGGGAGATCAACCATTTCCAGGCCCAGGGACACGTACTAGTCTGTGGCAACCTAGAGTCAGAACTGGACAAGAACCTGACACTGTCAGCCCACAGTGGGGCAAACACTTACCATAGTCAATGGTAGGCTTCGAGGGGACTCCTACTGTAGGTACACCTACAGCTCATCCCTTGGCAATAGTACTGTAGACTACTTTATTACTGACCTCAACCCAGAGTCTCTCCGAGCGTTCACAGTCAGCCCACTGACACCCCTATCAGACCACAGCAAAATCACAGTCTACTTGAACAGAGAAATACTCAATCATGAGGCATCAAAGCCAAAGGAACTGTATAATACTAAGAAATGCCATAGATGGAAGGAATGTAGTGTAGCAACCTACTAAAAAACAATTAGGCAACAACAAATTCAATCCCTTCTAGACAACGTCCTTGACAAAATATTTCACCATGACAGTGAAGGTGTACATTTGTACTTGGCAGTAGAAAGGCTAAACAGTACATTTGACCTTTTAGCTTCCAAATCAAATCAACACATTTCAAGCAGACACCCTAAGAAAATGAATAACAAATGACAAATGGTTTGAAGAATGCAAAAACCTAAGAAAGAAATTGAGAAACCTATCCAACCAAAAACATAGAGACCTAGAGAACCTGAGCCTTCACTACGGAAGGCCTGAGCCTGAGCCTTCACACACTATGGAAAAAGAAGGAACAGCAATGTAATTGAAGAATCCATAGAATCTAACTACTTTTGGAAAAATTGGAAAACTATAAACAAACAACAACACAAAGAGTTATCTATTCAAAATGGAGATGTATGGATAAACCACTTCTCCAATCTTTTTTCTACTGAAAAGCTCAGTGCCTTTCAATGTGGCAACGTCATAGGATGCCACCTTTCCTCAAGTCAGTTTGTCACATTTATGCACTGCTAGAGCTCCCCAGTCAACTGTAAGTGCTGTTATTGTGAAGTGGAAATGTCTAGGAGCCACAATGACTCAGCCACGAAGCGGTAGGCCACGCAGCTCTCAGGACCGGCGAGTGTTGAAGCACGTCTGTCCTCAGTTGCAACACTCACTACCGAGTTCCAAAATGCCTCCGGAAGCTGTCTGTCAGGAGCTTCATGAAATGGGTGTCCATGGCCAAGCAGCCGCACACAAGCCTAAGATCACCATGGGCAATGCCAAGCGTCGACAGTAGTGGTGTAACGCTTGACACCATTGAACTCTGGAGCAGTGGAAATGCATTCTCTGGAGTGATGAATTATGCTGGTAGTCTGACAAGCCAATCTGGGTTTGGCGGATGCCAGGAGAACGATACCTGCCCAAATGCATAGTGCCAAATGTAAAGTTTATCACTAATGCTCTTGTGGCTGAATGGAAGCAAGTCCCCGCAGCAATGTTCCAACATCTAGTTGAAAGCCTTCCCAGAAGAGTGGAGGCTGTTATAGCAGCAAAGAGGGGACCAACTCCATATTAAWGCCCATGAATTTGGAATGAGATGTTCGATGAGCAGGTGTCCACATACTTTTGGTCATGTAGTGTATATTTCCCATGCCAATAAAGCCCTTTGAAATGAATTGAGAGAGAGCGCGAGAGAGAGAGTGTGAGCGATAAAGAATTAGAGAGAGAGAGAGAGAGATATGGGACAAACACCAAATTGTGACTCTACTTGCAGAATTCTGTAAAAATATATTCTGTGTACAACGTAAATGACCAAATAATGCATGCAGAGCAGAAATAGGCCGATACCTGCTAATTATCAAAATCCAGATAAGAGTCGTTAAATACTACAACCACCTAAAAGGAAGTGATTCCCAAACCTTCTATAACAAAGCCATCACCTACAGAGGAATTGCCCCAGGAGAGCAACACAATTAGACCCAACCAAATCATGAGAAAACTAAAAGATAATTACTTGACACATTGGAATGAATTTACAAAAAAACAGAGCAAACTAGAATGCTGTTTGGCCCTAAACAGAGAGTACACAGTGGCAGAAGACCTGACCACTGTGACTGACCCAAACTTAAGGAGAGCTTTGACTATGTACAGACTCAGTGAGCATAGCCTTGGTATTGAAAGAGGCCGCCGTAGGCAGACCTGGCTCTCAAAAGACAGGCTATATGCACACCGCCCACAAAATGAGGTGGAAACTGAGCTGCACTTCCTAACCTCCTGCCAAATGTATGACCATATTAGAGACACATAATTCCCTCAGATTACACAGATCCACAAAGAATTTGAAAAAACAAACCCAATTTTGATAAACACCCATATCTACTGGGTGAAATACCACAGTGTGCCATCACAGCAGCAAGATTTGTGACCTTTTGCCACAAGAAAAGGGCAACCAGTGAACAACAAACACCATTGTAAATACAACCTATTTATTTTCCCTTTTGTATTTGCACATCATTACAACACTGTATATAGACATAATGACATTTGAAATGTCTTTATTCTTTTCAAACTTTTATGAATGTATTGTTTACTGTTCATTTTTTATTGTTTATTATCTATTTCACTTGCTTTGGCAATGTAAACATATGTTTTCCATGCCAATAAAGCCCCTTAAATTGAATTGAATTGAGAGAGAGAGAGAGAGAGAGAGAGAGAGAGAGAGAGAGAGAGAGAGAGAGAGAGAGAGAGAGAGAGAGAGAGAGAGAGAGAGAGAGAGAGAGAGACCCAAGACGCTTGTTTTTATTTTGTAGAATGGATATACTGCCCCATCTTCTCTTCTCTGTCATCCCTCTCTCTTTAACATCCTCCTCTCCACTCATTCAAAATAATTTAGCAAACAATATTATCCAGATCAATTTACAGTAGTGAGTGCGTACATTTTCATACTTTTTTCAGTACTAGTCACCCAAGGGAATCAAACCCACAGCCCTGGTGTTGCAAGCACCATGCTGCACCAACTGAGCCACGCATCTGCAACTGAAGATGCCGCCGTCACCCCGTAGACTTATGAAAATAATGAGACTTTAATTGAAAAAGCTCAAAGGAGCCTCGGCCTCTCTCTCTTTCTCTCCCGCTTGGTTGTGTTATGTAAGCCAGTCTTTAAGCCAGTCTTTAAGTCAGTCTTTAAGCCAGTCTTTAAGCCAGTCTGCTAGCACCCCTAACATGATTACCACTCAGAAAGAAGAACTTGTCAAGTACCACATATCTAATGAAGAATAAACCATGATACCAGATCACAACCAGACACAAAGAGAGTGAAAAAAAGAGAGTGAAATATGGAGAGAAATAGGGTGAAAAGAGGGCGAGAGAGACAAAGAGAGTTAAGAAGTCAGGGACGATATAATTAATACCTCTTTCTATCAAAAAGAACAAAAACCCAATGGGTTATAAGAGAATAATACATGACCTTCAGTAAAGTTTCTCTCTCATTCTCTGGTATTAGTGTCTCACACCTTCAGCACACGTTTTCTATCCCCTCTCTCTCTCTCCATCCTCTTTATCTCCCCTCTCTCTTTCTCTCCCATCTGCTACCTCTCTCTCTCTCTCTCTCTCTCACTTCTCTCTCTCCCTGCTCTCTCTCTCCCTATCTCTCTCTCCCTCTCTCGTTTCTCTTTCTCTACTACTCTCTCTGCTCTATCTCTCCTCCATTTTTCTATAATTTCTCACTCTCTACTGCTCTCTCTCTCCTCATCTCTCTCTCGTTCTCTCTCTATACTCTTTCTCTTGCTTCTCTCTCCATGCTACAGATCCTCTCCCTCTTCCTTACTTTCTGTCTCTCTCTCTGCTACCAGCTCTCTCTCTCTCTCCTCTCTTCCCTGCTACTCTCTCTCTGTCTCTTCTCCTGCTACAGCATTCTCTCTTCTCTCTCATCTCTCCCTGACCAGTCCTCCTCTCTGCTCTCTCTCTCCTGCTACAGTTCTCTTTCTCTCTCTTCTCTCCCGCGTACAGCTTCTCTCTCTGCTCTCTACTCTCTGCTACCATTCACTCTCTGCTTCCCCTCTCTACTTCACACAGTGCTCCTTCTACCTGTTCGTCTGCCCCCTCTTTTCACCTACAGTGTATCCTCTCCTATCTGTTCTGCTCCCCCTTACTTTCTACAGTGTCTCCTCTCTACCGGTCTCAGCTTCCCCTTACTTCACCTACATATCTTCCTCTTCATGTCTTTGTCTCCCTCTACGTTCACTACAGTATCTCCTTCTAATGGTCTCGCTCTCCCTCTACTTCACTACAGTACTCTCTCTACTGTCTCTGCTCTCCCTCTTACTTTCCTACAGTGTCTCTTCGTACCTGTTCCGTCTTCCCCCTACTTTCACTACAGTGTTCCCTCTCTACTAAGATTAAAAGTTCGTAAAGCTTAATAAACTTATTACTTCTAACGCAACGTCGGGTTTGGGAAGTGGGCCTCAGC
>NC_036857.1:5838956-5846538 GCF_002910315.2 Salvelinus sp. IW2-2015 | reverse complement strand
ACAGAGAGAGATTCCACCCTCTGTTACTCTGCCTTCCCTACCTCTCTCTACTCTCGCCTCCTAGACTTCTCTACTCTCCCTCACTACTCTCTCTATCTCCTCCCCCACCTCGTCTCTATATCCCTCCCCCCTTCTCTACTCTCCCTCACTCCTTTCTACTCTACTACTCTCTCCCACCATCTTCCTACTCTCCCTCACTACTCTTCTACTCTAGCTCTCCCTCCCCGTCTCTCACTCTCCCTCGCCACCGTCTCTCTACTTCCCCTCACTACCTCTCTCCTACTCTCGCCTCCCTTACTCTCTCTATCTCCTCCCTACTTCGTCTCTAAACTCTCCTCTTCCACTCTCTCTATCTCCCTCCCACTCTCTCTACTTCCTCACCACCTCTCTCTACTTCCCTCACTACTCTCTCTAACTCTGCCTCCCTAGCTTCTCTACTCTCCCTCCTAACCTCTCTCTACTCTCTCCCACCTCGTCTCTACCTCCTCCTCCCCCCTCTCTCTTCTCCACCTCCCCACTCTTCTTCCCTCCCACTTCTCTACTCTCCCTCACTACTCTCTCTACTTCTCCCTCCCTACCTTAACTCTCCCTCCCTCCCTACCTCTCTCTACTCTCCTCGCCCACCTTCTCTACCTCTCCCCACCTCCTCTCTACTCCTCCTCCCACCTCTCTCTACTCTCCTCCAATCTCTCTCTACTCTCCCTCCCCACTGGGGAGACTGAAGCAGTGAACTGCCTTTTTTGTCTCTGCTCTCCTCTTGCTACTGAGCAGGGGCAGTTAACCTACTGTTCCGTTCCTTACTTCTGCTTTCTCCTCTGTCCCCTCGCTCTATCTCTCTCCCGCTCTCTGCTCTTACTGTCCTTGCTGTGAGGTCCTGTGGGGTTTGAAAACACAGGCCAGCCCTCTCATTACTGTCACTCAGTCTGAGGGAGGAGGAGACTGGGGGAGAGAACAGAAAGATGAGAGGGGGGGTTGGAGGGAACAGAACACAGGATTGGTTTCTGTCCATCATAGTCAACTTGTCAGGGAGAGGGGGAGGAGAGGGAAGGAAGGAGGGGTGGGAAAGTGCTATGTCAGTGTTATGACCTGGAACTGTAAATCTATTGTTATTGGGCGAAGAGAGAGAAAGATTGGAGAGAGCAGGGGGAGTAGAGAGACGGCAGAGGAAGAGAGTGATAGTAGTAGAGATGGAGAGAGTAGATAGAGGGTAGAGAGAGAGAGCTGTAGACAGGGAGAGGAGAGTAAGAGAACGTAAGAAGAGAGAGAGAAGGGAGACGAGCAGAGAGAGGTAGAGACGCAAGAGAGAAGAGTAGTAGAGGTAGACGAGAGAGAGAGATGAGGTAGAAGAGAGAGAGTAGACGAGGAAATTAGAAAAATGGAGCAGAGAGAGAGAGTAGAACCAGGTTAGAGAGACAGAAGGAGAGAGTAAGATAGAGGTAGAGAGAGAGAGACGACTCGCAGGTACGAGAGAGAGTAGAGACAGGTAGAGAGGGAGAGTTAAGACAGGTAGAGAGGAGAGTAGAGACGGTAGATGAGAGAGAGTAGATGAGGTAGAGAGGGAGAGTAGCGACGTAGAGAGGGAGAGTAGATGCGGTAGAGAGGGAAGAGTAGAGACAGGTAGAGAAGAGCGAGTAGAGAGAGGTAGAGAGAGAGAGTAGATAGAGGAGACGAGAGAGTAGAACAGGTAGAGGGAGGTAGAGACAGGTAAGAGAGGGAGAAGTAGAGACGGTAGAGAGAAGAGTAGATAGAGGTAGAGAGGAGAGTAGAGACGGTAGAGAGGGAGAGTAGATTAGAGTAGAGAGGAGAGTAGCGACAGGTAGAGACGGGAGAGTATCCTTATGTTAAAGGTTTAAAGTTTACCCATACAATGGTTAACACATGTTCCATCCAATAAAGCCTTGAATTGATTGATTGAATTGAGTAGAGACAGGTAGAGAGGGAGAGTAGAATAGAGGTAGAGAGAGCATTGTAGAGACAGCGAGAGAGGGGAGAGTAGGACTGTAAGAAGGAGAGTAGATGACGGTAGAGAGAGATTGTAGAGACGGTAGAGAGGGAGAGTAGAGACGGTGAGAGAGATTGTAGAGACAGGGTAGAGAGGGAGAGTTAGAGAGAGGTGAGAGGGAGAGTAGAGACGGTCAGAGAAGGAGAGTAGAGACAGGTAGAGAGAGATTGTAGAGACAGGTGAGAGAGGTGAGAGTAAGAGACAGGTAGAGAGACGTTTAGAGACAGGTAGAGAGGGAGGAGAAGCAGGTAGATGAGGGAGAGAGACAGACCAGGTAATGAGGGAGAGTAGAGACAGTAGAGAAGATCTGTAGAGACAGGTAGAGAGGGAGAGTAGGAGAGAGGTAGAGAGAGAGAGTGGACTGGTAGAGAGGGAGAGTAGAGGACGGTATGACGGGAGCGTAGAGACAGGTAGGAGAGTTGTGAGACAGGTAGAGAGGGAAGTAGAGACAGGTAGAGAACGGAGAGTAGAGACAGGTAGGGAGGGAAGAGTAGAGACATGGTAGCGTGAGGGAGAGTGAGACAGGTAGAGAGAGATTGTAGAGACACGGTAGAGAGACGAGAGTAGAGACAGGTAGAGAGTGAGAGTAGATAGAGGAAGAGAGAGATTGTAAGAACCGGTAAGAGAGGGAGAGTGATAGAGGTAGAGAGGAGAGTAGAGAGAGGTAGAGAGAGAGAGTAGAGACAGGTAGAGAGGGAGAGTAGAGAGAGGTAGAGAGACTCAGAGAGTGGGAGAAAGAAAGAGTGATTGGTTGAATAGCTGAGGAAAGAGAATAGTAGTTGAGTAGATTGTCTCATGTTGGACTCACTGTCCAGAAAATAACAGAAGCCATAACAACATGTCTACATGTTTTAGTGTTTTAAAATGGGTTTTGGATAAAGCTTCCCAACACCACCCATATAACCAATCTATTTTAGTTATGCTTAACGATAACGTGCTCCCATCACCCCCTCCCCTTTCACAGAGGTCATAATACACCAGGCTAAACTGACCTCTGTCCAGGGAAAATAAGAGTTAACCTCCTGGCTATGGATCTACAGTACCATACAGGATATACACCCCTTCGTGAAGACCAGACACACATGATTAACTATTGAGCCCACCTTTATTGACACAACACTAACTAACCTCACAGCGTATTGTTTTATTGACAGGTCGCTCTCAGCTAGAGTGATCTGAAGGTTGATTAGATAGTTATGAGCTCATAAATCTTTGGATTATTACAGGAAGTATATCTGTACTAACAGAACCGAGATCTTTCCTAAGATGACACCTTTTTCTGTGCAGAATGTTTGACCAAAGCCCCAAACAAGTGTTCCCGTTAGAGTACTACATAGAGCCATGACTACATGGAACTCTATTCCACATCAGGTAACTGATGCAAGCAGTACAATCAGATTTTAAAAACAGGTAAAAATACACCTTATGGAACAGCGGGGACTGTGAAGCAACACAAACACAGACACATGCATACACACACATGATAACATACGCACTCTACACACACGTACACATGGATTTTGCGTTGTAGATATGTGGTAGTGGACTATGGGCCAGAGGGGACACACTTAGTGTGTTGTGAATTCTGTATTGAATGTATTGTAATTTTTTTTTAAAGAGGAAGAGTAGCTGCTGCCTTGGCAATGGGGATCCATAATAAATACAAATACAAATACATACTGTGCCTTCAGAAAGGATTCACACCCCTTGACTTTTCCCCACATTTTCTGTGATACAACCTGAATGTAAAATGTAAATCTAGATGATGTGTCACTGGCCTACACACAATACCCCATAATGTCTAAGTGGAATCAATACCCCATAATGTCTAAGTGGAATCAATACCCCATAATGTCTAAGTGGAATCAATACCCCATAATGCTGTTCTAGAGTGAATCAATACCTCCATATATGTCTAAGTGGAATCAATACCCATAATGTCTAAGTGGAATCAATACCCATAATGTCTAAGTGAATCATACCCATAATGTCAAGTGGAATCAATACCCCATAATGTCTAAGTGGAATCAATACCCCATAATGTCTAAGTGAATCAATACCCATAATGTCTAAGTGGAATCAATACCCCATAATGTCTAGTGGAATCAATACCCAATAAGTCTAAGTGGATCAATACCCCATAATGTCTAAGAATCAATACCATAATGTCTAATGTGAATCAATTACCCATAATGTCTAAGTGGAATCAATACCCCATAATGTCTAAGTGGAATCAATACCCATAATGTAGTAGAATCAATACCCCATAATGTCTAAGTGGAATCAATACCCATAATGTTAAGTGAATCAATACCCATAATGTCTAAGTGGAATCAATACCATATGTTAAGTGATCATACCATATGTCTAAGTGGATCAATACCATAATGTCTAAGGGGAATCAATACCCATATGTCTAAAGTGGAATCAATACCCCATAATGTCTAAGTGGAATCAATACCCCATAATGTCTAAGTGGAATCAATATTGTACGGTCCTGACCTGTTTTATGTTGTTTTGTATGTGTTTTGGGTGGGCAGTCTATGTTATCTGTTTCTATGTTGGTTTTGGGTTGCCTGGTATGGCTTCTTGATTAGAGGCAGGTGGTTTGCGTTTTCTCTAATTAAGAGTCATATTTAGGTAGGGCGTTCTCACTGTTTGTTTGTGGGTGTTGTCTTCCGTGTCAGTGTTTTTTGTCGCACCATACGGGACTGTTCGGTTTGTTTTTGTTCATTCGTCTTTATGTGTAGGCTATTTTCTTGTTCGTTCGTTCTGCGTGTTTTATGTCAGTTCGTCGTACTAGTCTTGTCTACTTTCGTTGTTTATTTGTTAGTTTATTCAAGTATAGTTTGTTCGTTGTCTTGTATTAAAAATTCATCATGTATTCACAACCGCTGCGGCCTTGTTTCATGCATTACTCCTCCTCTTCTTATGAAGAGAGAGAGGACCGCCGTTGCAGAATCACCCACAACAGAGCAAGCAGCGGAGTCAACGGGTAAAGGACAGAGAAGAAGGAGCAATGGACATGGGACGATTTATTTGGATGAAAGGTGTCTACACCATCGGGAGGAGATCCTGGCTGGTAGAATGCCTCCCATGGGAAAGCTTGGAGGCACTTGAGGAGAGCAGAAGGCTACGGAGAGAGGAACCGGAGCTTTTGAGGGAGCGTCTGGCACGAAGCCCAAAAAGCCGTAAGTAATTCCCAAAATTTCTTGGGGGGGGGCTAGGAGGTAGTGGCCAAGGGCAGGTAGGAGACGCTGCGCCCACTTCCCATGGCTTACCGTGGAGAGCCGGGAGTACGCGGCGGCCGCCGTGTTTACCAGTAGAGGCACGGTGTCTCCTGTACGAGTGCATAGCCCAATGCGGGTTATTTCCACTCCCGCATGGTAGGGCTAGATTGGGTATTGAGCCAGGTGCATGAGCCGGGCTTAACGGTCTGGTCTCCAGGGCGTCTCCTCGGGCGGCATACATGGACGGCTTACGCATGGTTTCGGCACGCGGTTGCGCCACATAGCCCGGTGCGGGTTATTTCCACCTCCGCACCAGCAGCTGGTCGGGGGCGTGTGACCGGGAGCATTCAACCAGGTCAGGTTGGGCAGGCCAATGCCTCAGAGAGCCCAGTACGCTTTCTGCACGGTCCCGGTATTTTCCGGCGCCCACTCCGCCCCTACCCAGTACCACCAGTGCCTCCCCACGCACTAGCCTATGGTGCGTGTCTCGCCCCTTTAACGCACCGACAGTGCCTAAACCACGCAACAAGCCTTCCTGTGTGTCCCAGGTTGTGCGGTCCTGTTGTTGTGTCCCGCACTAGCCCTGAGATGCGTGTGTCCATCCGGTACCCGTTGTCCGCATACTACCAGTCCGGAACACAAGCACTAGGCCTAATTGCGCTCCCAGGGTCCAGTAATGCCGTTCTTCTTCCGCACTAAGTAGAAGGTGGTGTGTCTTGCACCGGTGCCCTCCAGTTCCGGCACACGCACAGGCCTTCTATGTGGCGCATTGCATCCGGCTAGATGCATCGTCTACCGAGCGCATCTGATGCAGTCCGTCTCACGCGCCATCTGCAGCCATCCGTCTCGCAACCAGCGCCATTCTGAGCATCCGTCTCACCAGGCATCTGAGGCCCCGTCTCCCAGGCGCATCGTTGAGCCATTCCGTCTCCCCAGCGCCGTCTGACGCGATCCGCTGCAATGAGCCTGCAAAAGCCGCCCGTCTGCCATGAGCTGCAAAGCCCGTAGAGCTTGCCATGACCTACAGAGGCCGTCCGCAGACAGGAGCGCTAGAGCGCCCGCCAGAACGGACGGCTAGAGCCGTCCGTTCAGCAGGATTGCCTGAGCGCCAACCAGACGGATCTGCCAGAGCCGCAATCAGACAGGATTGCCAGAGCGCGCCAAGAGAACAGGATCTGCCAGGCGCAACCGAGACAGGATCTGCCAGAAGCCCGCCAACCGACAGGAGTCTCCAGAGCCGCAGCCAGACAGGATCTGCTGCCAGAGCCGTCATAGCGACAGGACAAGGATCTTGTCGAGGGAAGCGTCGCGAGGCGCATGAGTCTGCCAGAGCGTCAGAGAGCCATGAGCAGGCGAGCCCGTAGAGAGCCTATGAGGAGCAGCGAGCCGTCAGAGGAGCCATGAGACTAGAGCGTAGCCCTCGCCAATAGAGCCGTCGGAGCCGTCAGCCTGCCAACACTCGCAGCGCTCCCGGAGAGCGTCAGCGCTGCCATGAAGCGTCGGGGAGAGCGTCAGCCTGACAGAGCGTCGAGAGGCCCGTCAGCCTGGCATGAGCGGGTCGAGAGGTTCAGTCCAGCCATCCGGAGCGTGGGCCGTTCAGTGGAAGCTCAGGATCTGCATGACAATTCACGGCGACTGCCCCTTGTCCCGGTGCTGCCCCTGCCTTGTCCGGTGCTGGCCTCCTTTGTCCCGGTGTTGTGTCTTATCCTGTGCTGCCCTTATCCGGGGCTGGCCCCCTTGCGTCCACCGCCGTGCTGCGCTTGTCCCGGTGGTGCGCCTTGTCCCGGGTGCTAGCCCCCCGTGGCCCTTTTCTCCGGCGCGCTCGCTGGCCCTTCTTCCCGGATGCTGGCCGTTTATTTTGGGGATGTTAGATTTTAGGGTGGGTCATGTGGGAGGGGAAGACAGAAGCGGGAAGTGACTATGGTGGTGTGGGGACAGCGGTCCGAGCCGGAGCAACACTCTGTGGTAGAACTGCGTGCCACGCCAGACCCTCCCTTCTGGTTTGTGCTGGTGCGCCGTCGTTCGCACCGTTTGAGGGCGGGTTCTGTAACGGTCCCTTGAACCTGTGGTTTATAGTTGTTTTTTGTATGTGTTTTGGGGTGGGCGGTGGCAGTCTATGTTATGTTAGTAGTTGTTCTGAGTGTAGCGTTGGTTGGTGTTGCTCTAATCGGATATAGCTATTGATTAGAGGCAGGTGGTTTGCAGTTCCTCTAGATTGATAGAGTCAGTATATGTAGTAGGTCGAGTAGAAGAGGTCTCACTGGTTTGTTGTGGGTGTTTGTCATTCCGTGTCAGGTGTTTTTGTTCTTACCATACGGGACTCCGTTCGGTTTTGTTTTTGGGGTTCGAT
>NC_036857.1:5829832-5837324 GCF_002910315.2 Salvelinus sp. IW2-2015 | reverse complement strand
GCCCCTTGGTCCCGGTGCTGCCCCTGTCCCGGTGCTGCCCTTGTCCCGTGCTGGTCCTTATCCTGTGCTGCCCCTTATCCGGGGGCTGCCCCTTGTCCCGGTGCTGCCCTTGTCCCGTGCTGCCCCTTGTCCCGGTGCTGCCCCTTTCCCGTTGGGCTGCCCTTTTCCCGGTGCTGGCCTTATTTAGGGGATGTTAGTTTTAGGGTGTCCATTGGGAGGGCGAAGAACGAAACGGGGAGTGACTAGGTGTGTGGGGACAGCGTCCAGAGCCGGAGCCACCAACGTGGTCAACTGCCCACCCAGACCCCCTGGACTTTGTGCTGGTGCGCCCGGCGTTCGCACCTTGAGGGGGGTTCTGTAACGGTCCTGACCTGTTATGTTGTTTTGTATGTGTTTTGGGTGGGCAGTCTATGTTCTGTTTCTATGTTGGTTTTGGGTTGCCTGGTATGGCTCTTGATTAGAGGCAGGTGGTTTCCGTTTTCTCAATTAAGAGTCATATTTAGGTAGGGCGTTCTCACTGTTTGTTTGTGGGTGTTGTCTTCCGTGTCAGTGTTTTGTTGCACCATACGGGACTGTTCGGTTTGTTTTTGTTCATCGTCATTTATGTGTAGGCTATTTTCTTGTTCGTTCGTTCTGCGTGTTTTATGTCAGTTCGTCGTACTAGTCTTGTCTACTTTCGTTTTGTTATTTGTTAGTTTATTCAAGTATAGTTGTTCGTTGTCTTGTATTAAAATTCATCATGTATTCACAACCCCGCTGCGCCTGTGTTTCGTCACTAACTCCTCCTCTTCTTATGAAGAGAGAGAGGACCGCCGTTACAATATCCCATAATGTCTAAGTGGAATCAATACCCCATAATGTCTAAGTGGAATCAATACCCCATAATGTCTAAGTGGAATCATGGGTTCTGAAAATTGTACAAATGAATTACAAATGAAAAGCTGAAATATCTTTATATATTTAACTTATACATAAGTTATGTGTGCAATAATACTGTTTAACTGTTTAGATTTTTTTACTGACTACCTCATCTCTGTACCCCACACATACAAGTATCTGTAAGGTCCCTCAGTCGAGCAGTGTATTTCAAACACAGATTCAATAACAAAGACCAGGGAGGTTTTCCAATAGCTCACAAAGAAGGGAACCTATTGGTAGATGGCTAAAACAAAAGAAAAAGCAGACATTGAATATCTCTTTGAGCATGGTGAAGTTATTAATCACACGTTGGATGGGGTATCAATACACCGACTCACTACCAAGATACAGCCGTCCTTCCTAACTCAGCTGCCGGAGACGAAAGAAACAGTTTATAGCCTACTACCATGTGCACATTGCTGCGCGTATAATGTGACGAAATAACCTAATAGTTTATAAACATTTTAAGCTAAACGTTCTGATCTGTTGCGTCAGCCTCATTGCATAAAAAAGTGTTTTTGATGTTAGTGGTTGTATTCACAACTGTCCCAGACTATGTTTGGAATATTTATTTCTTGCACAAAATAGAATATGTCGACTTTTGTACTCTGGGGGATAGTAGATTGACATAGGCTGGTGTTTTTTCTGTTCGTTAGGCCTACTCATCTTGTTGTCTGACATAAAGTAAATATGGACAGTTCTTCCAATATCTTCAATATGTACCTCGGAAATGGATAAAGACACGCACAGTTGCATCCCCGATGTGTCTGTCTTCACTTGTAGCCTGTCAGAAAGACCCGATCATGTGACGGAGAGGCGCTTCAGATTGCGTAGCACACTCAGGGCCAAGGGCACAACACAGCACTCCGGGCTGCAAAAGGCCTGGATTTTTAAAGGGTGCATTACGGCCACAAAGGGGATGCCGCCGTGAAATTCGAGGCATTATCAAGTGCTTGTCAAATTGTGAATGAGTGACTGATGTAGTGTGTACAGCCTGCGCAAAAAACAGAGCAGAGCTCATGTCTTTCAAGTGACTTTTTTCAAATCATCATCAGAGTTGCATCATGTATTACAAATCTAAACATATAGCCCAACGTTTGTAGAGCATCTAAAGTTACATTAATAACTCTAAATTAAGCAGATATGAGTACCTATTTCTTTGTTAACCGCTCAACACAGAAAAGCTGCATGTGCCACTCCCTCAAATCGTTTGGAGAAAATATATATATATTTTTCAGCTTTGTTCAATTGTATTATTCATACTATCAAATAATGCCACGGAATTCTAAGTAAATCTTACCTGCTAAATTAACTAGCATAGCCCACAGCCAGATCAGGACCAACATTTTGTCAGTTAAGTCAGTTAAGAACAAATTCTTATTTTCAATGACGGCCTAGGAACAGTGGGTTAACTGCCTCGTTCAGGGGCAGAACGACAGATTTTTACCTTGTCAGCTCGGGGATTCAATCTTGCAACCTTTCGGTTACTAGTCCAACGCTCTAACCACTAGGCTACCTGCCGCCCCAAACATAAGGACAACTCAGAGTATGCTATTCTGGTCTTCTGAAATAGACTACATTTTCTTCATATCATGCTTCTTTAGACCTGTGTAAAATATAAAAATGTATTTATTATGAAGGTGTAGGCTATATTACATGGATTTATTAGACTTTTTAAAATGGCTTGTAGGCGTGGAAGCCAGGAGATGCTAAATGTGTTTATGTTAATTAATGGTCAATTACCGTGAGACAGTTATTTGCTTGACAATCACAGGCTGATGAGATTTCGTGACCGCCACAGCCACAGCTGTAACACAACACAATGTGGAACACGTGAAGGGGTATGAATACTTTCTGAAGGCACTGTATGTACATATTTGATCAGATTGGAGCCAGGCCAGCTCTACACTCTCGACCTTCTCAGTAATTGATGTTGTATTCAGTGCTGCCGTCCTTCTCAATAATTACAGAAGGACTTGATCGCCTGGAGGAGGGAGGGAGGGAGGAGAGAGGATGAGAGGGGAGGACAGGGAGGGAGGAGAGAAGAGGAAAGGAGAAGAGAAGAGAGGAGAGGAAAACAAAAGCATGAATAGAGGGAGAGGGCACAATAAGGAAGAGAGAACGGAGGAAAGTTAAAGATCTTTCACTTGAATTACAGTCTTCTATCCAGAGAAGGTGATTTGGGTGACCTTTGATGTCCACTGCAGAGCATTGACCACATAGACACATCAGACATACTGTATGTATCATTGGCGAATGGTGAGAGAGTCAAGGGCAAAGCCCAGAGAGGGGAAAATAAAGATACAGAGACAACCCTTTTTCCAGGTCAAACTATCTGGTGTCTATTGTAGAGCGACCCCATCTCCCCTTATCCATGCACCATATCACGGTGAAAGGTTCTGGAATCTCCAAGGTATTCCCCTTTTGAAAAGGCAATTAGCTCTTACGTATTGTACTCTGGAAGGTCGTTCCAATCCAAATCCCACGGTAGATTACCCTAGCACTTTTGGACATGACTAATTTGCCCCAAAAAAGGACATTCTAATTTGGTTCATGAGTAGGTATGCTATGTAGGGACTTTTTCAAAAACTTTCCACTGGCTTTTAAACCTTGTCTGTCCGCATCACTAAGTCTGATGATTTGACTGAACTGAGACATTTTCAAAACCAGACTGTAGACACTCTGCAGTCTACATCTACATTTCAGCTCCCTGAACTTGGACAGCAATTTCCCCCCAAAGCCCCTGATTTCAATACCAAGGTAACGTTCCTATTTACAGTGAAACATTATCAGTCATATGATGAACATTTCTGGAGAAAAAAAAAACTCCACTACCACATAATCTGAGAGTGGCCATAAATTCCTCTTGCAGTGATTTCACTCTTTCTGTAACACATTAAACATACAATGCTAAATATGGAATGGACAGCAGAGTTCACATCGCTAATTAGYGCTTGGTCTAAATCTACCTGTATGGTCCAAATGATGTACCTCAGCGGATGTGTCCATGGAATAGGATCAGGGTATTTACTGCCATCCCTCTCTATGGGACCTATCTTTAACCCCATTCATCTCCCAGAGCAGAGCAGGGGAGGCAAGAAGAGAACTAAAAAAACTGAAATAATACCCTCTCTGAAAACTCCCAGAGGTTTTTCCCATGATGCATCTCTCTCCATTATCCACGCCGACAGGAGACATTGTTGCGGAGGGCTCCGGGTGAAGCTACCACTCACAGCCAATCAGTGTCCAGGAAGGGCACACACATACAGGCAGGACACACAAGGAGTAAACAATGGTAGTCACAACATGGTAAGAGAGAGAGATAGAGATAGAGATACAGAGAGAGAGATAGAGAGAGAGAGAGAGAGAGAGACAGAGAGACAGAGAGACAGAGAGAGAGAGAGAGAGAGAGAGAGAGAAAACAGACAGGGGACAACAACAACAACTCTCTGACCATGTGTGTCCTGCCTGTACAAGCCACAATCACTAGGAGCACTGTAGCTCTCAGACACGGTGAAATAATCCCCCATCTGTACTCTAGAGAAGGGGAAAGGGAAGTGTTTAAGGTCAGTGGGTAAAATGGCAGACCTTGACCTTACCCCTCAGTCTCTCCAGTCACTCTGTGTCCAAAAGACCAGGGGGCACAGAGTTAGTGTTAGGAGGACAGGACTTGTATTTCCAGTGAGACCCACTGTCCCAGCTGTCCCAGATTTATATAAGCCCCATATAATTGTATAATGTGACAGGAGAGAGGAACAGAACTATCGATTACTGCCGCTGTCACACATTTACACTTTAGATAACACACACACAAATACTCTCTCCTCTCCTCTCCTCTCCTCTCGTGAAGTTGAATGATATGGAGGGAGGTGAAGGACTAGTGAGTTGAATGATATGGAGGGAGGTGAAGGACTAGTGAGTTTGAATGATATGGAGGGGAGGTGAAGACTAGTGAGTTGAATGATATGGAGGGGAGGAGTGAAGGACTAGTGAGTTGAATGATATGGAGGGGAGGTGAAAGACTAGTGAGTTGAATGATATGGAGGGGAGGTGAAGGACTAGTGAGTTGAATGATATGGAGGGGAGGTGAAGGACTAGTGAGTTGAAATAATATTGGAGGGGAGGTGAAGGACTAGTGAGTTGAATGATATGGAGGGGGAGGTGAAGGACTAGTGGTTGAATGATATATAGGGGAGGTGAAGGACTAGTGAGTTGATGATATGGAGGGAGTGAAGGACTAGTGAGTTGAATGATATGGGGGAGGTGAAGGACTAGTGAGTTTGAATGATAGGAGGGGGAGGTGAAGGACTAGTGAGTTGAATGATATGGAGGGGAGGTGAAGGACTAGTGAGTTGAATGATATGGAGGGGAGGTGAAGACTAGTGAGTTGAATGATATGGAAGGGGGAGTGGAAGGACTAGTGAGTTGAATGATATGGAGGGGGAGGTGAAGGACTAGTGGAGTTGAATGATATGGAGGGAGGTGAAGGACTAGTGAGTTGATGATAATGGAAGGGAGGTGAAGGACTAGTGAGTTGAATGATATGGAGGGGAGGTGAGGTAAAAGGAGATAGAGTAATCAAGGGGAAGGTGGTGGGGCAGAAATGAATGGATGAAACAATGAAGAGTGATGAGAGAGTAAAAGGAGAAGAAATAGAAGAATGAACTTGAATGAGAGAGTAGGGGTGAAGTGTGAAGAGGGATGAAGGAGAGGAAGTATGAAGTGATAGAGGATGAAGAATGAGAAGTTGAGAGTGATAGAGGATGAAAGAGAGGAAGGGTGAAGTATAGACACCTGCATTGCTTGCTGCATTGCGTTGGGGGGTTTAGGCTGGGTTTCTGTACAAGCACTTCGAAGATATTAGCAGTGTACAAAGGGCTATATAAAAATGTAAACTTGATTTGATTTGATTTGATAGAGGGATGAAAGAGAGGAAGGGTGAAGTGATAGAGGAATGAAAGAGAAGGAAGTGTGAAGTGATAGAGGATGAAAGAGAGAAGTGTGAAGTGATAGAGGGATGAAGAGAGGAAGTGTGAATGTGATAGAGGGATGGAAAGAGAGGAAGTGTGAAGTGATAAGAGGGATGACAGAGGAGGAAGGTGTGAAGTGATAGAGGGATGAAGAGAGGAAGGTGAAGTGATAGAGGGATGAAAAGAGAGGAAGCGTGGAAGTGATAGAGGGATGAAAGAGAGGAAAGGTGGAAGTGATAGAGGGATGAAAGAGAGGAAGTGTGAAGTGAATAGAGGGATGAAAGAGAGGAACTGTGAAGTGATAGAGGGATGAAAGAGAGGAAGGTTGAAGTGATAGAGGGATGAAAGAGAGGGAAGCGGTGAAGTGATAAAGAGGGGTGAAAGAGAGGAGGGCGAAGTGATAGAGGGATGAAAGAGAGGAAGTGATAGAGGATGAAGAGAGAGGAAGGGGTGAAGTGGTTTAGGGAGAAAGAGAGGAAGGGTGAAGATGATAGAAGGGATGAAAGAGAGGAAGTGTGAAGTGATAGAGGGATGAAAGAGAGGAAGCGTGAAGTGGTTTTAGGGATGAAGGTAATTGGGTGCTTGCTGGCAGCTCTTATAAGAGGACATGCAGAAACAAATTAAATCTCAACTGACAGACGATAACTCTGGACCGCCCGGAAGGAATGTAAACGGAGGAGAAGTATGAGAGGGAGAGGAAGTGATAAGGAGCTTATCACAGAGCAGGAAGGGGGAGTGACAGCCAGTACTGATGTTTGAGAGTAATACAGTAACCAATCACAACCAAATGTGACCTTAACGCCACAATATGCACCTTTTCATTTCAGAACAGAATCAAAGTTGGAGCTGAAAAACATGGAATCTTATCCTTCACCTATTTGTCCTTTCATTATATATTTTCTATTTCCCTAACAGTGGAGTGCTCGGGCAAAAACAAAAATGTGCTCTGGGGGTGGGGGGCAGGACTGAGTTTGCAGAAGAGAGTACGGTACTGCACAGTATAGTACAGTACAGTACAGTACATTATAGTACAGCACAGTATAGTACAGTACAGTACAGTATAGTGCAGTACAGTATAGTACAGTATGGTACAGTATAAGTACAGTATAGTACAATACAGTTAGTACAGTAGTGATAGTACAGTACAGTACGGTATAGTACAGTGCATTACTACATCCTTATAGTGGTAAGGTGAAGAACACTGTCTTCTCTCTCTCTTCTCTCTCTTCTCGCTCTCTCTCCTCTCTCTCTCTCTCTCTCTCTCTCTCTCTCTCTCTCTTCTCTCTCTCTTTGTGTGTGTTTTTTGGTATGTGGGGTGCGTGTGTGTGTGTGTGTGTGTGCGTGCATGTGTTTGTGTGTGTGGGGTGCTTGTGCGTTTGCGTGTGTTAGGTGTGTGTGTGGGTGGTGTGTGTGTTGGTGTGTTTGTGTGTGTTGTGTGTGTGTGTGTGTGTTGTGTGTGTGTGTGTGTGTTGTGTGTTGTGTGTGTGTGTGTGTGTGTGTGTGTGTGTGTGTGTGTGTGTGCGTGCGCGTGTGCATATGTTTTTGGTTTTACTATCCTTGTGGGGACCAAAAATCCTTTTGTAAAACAAGGAACATTTGAAGAA
>NC_036857.1:5813472-5828762 GCF_002910315.2 Salvelinus sp. IW2-2015 | reverse complement strand
GCCTCTCTCTCCTCTCCTCTCCTCTCCTCTCCTCTCCCTCTCCTCTCCTCTCCTCTCCTCCTCTCCTCTCCTCTCCTCTCCTCCTTCTATGTTATATCCAGGCGTAACTAGCTTTTCACCTCTCGATTGCCATAGAACCCTCAGGCTGTTCGTTTCTCTTCTTCCTGGCATAAAATAAAGGATGATAGCATGGGATGATGATTAGAGAGGGCTGACATGATGGTGGCTTACTAAGAGGATAAAGAGTGAGGGACTAGTGAGTTGAATGATATGGAGGGGAGGTGAAGGACTAGTGAGTTGAATAATATGGAGGGGAGAGGTGAAGGACTAGTGAGTTGAATAATATGGAGGGGAGCTGAAGGACTAGTGACTTGATGATATGGAGGGGAGGTGAAGGACTAGTGAGTTGATGATATGGAGGGGAGGGTAAGGACTAGGTGAGTTGAATGATATGGAGGGGAGGTGAAGGACTAGTGAGTTGATGATATGGAGGGGAGGTGAAGGACTAGTGAGTTGAATGATATGGAGGGGAGAGGCTGAAGGACTAGTGAGTTGAATGATTGGATGGGGAGGTGAGGACTAGTGAGTTGAATGATATGGATGGAGAGTGAAGGACTAGTGAGTTGAATGATATGGAGGGGGAGGTGAAGGACAGTGAGTTGAATGATATGGATGGAGAGGTGAAGGACTAGTGAGTTGATATGATATGGAGGGGGGTGAAGGACTAGTGAGTTGATCTCTCGCCTTTTGTGGAGACATTTTGCCCGTAACCACAAGGAAAAGGGCTATTATAGGTTTAGGGGTTTGAGTTAGAATTAGGGTTAGGGGTTAGGAGTTAGGATTAGGTTTAGGGTTTGGAGATAAAGGTTAAGGTTAATGATTAACTTTTGGTTTAGGGTTAGGATTTTGAATGGGATCAATCGTTTGGTCCCCACAAGGATAGTAAAACAAACGTGTGTGTGTTTGTGTGTGTGTGTGTGTGTTTGTGTGTGTGTGTGTGACCCCATTGGCTATTGAATCATTCACAGAGCCAGCTAAATAAGAGCTGTTTTCAGACAAACACTGTCTGCTCTCACTGCTGTGACCCCAGCATACATCATTCATACACTATATATACAAAAGTATGTGGACACCCCTTCAAATTAGTGGATTCAGCTATTTCAGCCACACGCATTGCTGGCAGGTGTATAAAACTGAGCACACAGCCATGCTATCTCCATAGACAAACATTAGCAGTAGAATGGCCTTACTGAAGAGGTCAGTGACTTTCAACGTGGGACCGTCATAGGATGCCACCTTTCCAACAAGTCAGTTCGTCAAATTTCTGCCCTGCTAGAGCTGTCCCGGTCAACTGTAAGTGCTATTATTGTCAAGTGAAAACATTTAGGAGCAACAACGGCTCACCCACGAATTGGTAGGCCACACAAGCTCACAGAGCGGGACCGCCGAGTGCTGAAGCGCGTTAAAAAAACGGCCTCAGTTGCAACACTCACTACCAAGTTCCATGCTGCCTCTGGAAGCAATGTCAGCACAATAACTGTTCATTGGGAGCTTCATGAAATGGGTTTCCATGGCCAAGCAGCCGCACACAAGCCTAAGATAACCATGCTCAATGCCAAGCGTTGGCTGGAGTGGTGTAAAGCTCGCCGCCATTGGGCTCTTGAGCAGTAGACACATTCTCTGGGTGATGAATCACGCTTCACCATCTGGCAGTCAGACGGACGAATCTGGGTTTGGCAGATGCCAGGAAACGCTACCTGTCCCAATGCTACCTGTCCCAATGCAACTGTAAAGTTTGGTGGAGGAGGAATAATGGTGTGGGGCTGTTTTTCATGGTTCGGGCTAAGCCCCTTAGTTCCAATGAGTGTAAATCTTGTGTAAAACGCTACAGCATACAATGACATTCTAGACGATTCTGTGCTTCCAACTTTGTGGCAACAGTTTGGGGAAGGCACTTTCCTGTTTCAGCATGACAATGCCCATGTGCACAAAGCGAGATCCATACAGAAATGGATTGTTGAGATTGGTGTGGAAGAACTTGACTGGCCTGCACAGAGCCCTGACCTCAACCCCAACGAACACCTTTGGGATGAATTCGAATGCTGACTGCGAGCCAGGCCTAATTGCCCAACATCAGTGCCCGACCCCACTAATGCTCTTGTGGCTGAATGGAAGCAAGTCCCTGCAGCAATGTTCCAACATGTAGTGAAAAGCCTTCCCAGAAGAGTGGAGGCTGTTATAGCAGCAAAAAGGGGATCAACTCCATATTAATGCCCATGATTTTGGAATGAAATGTTCGATGAGCAGGTGTCCACATACTTTTGGCCATGTAGTGTATCAATGAGAACACCACAACGCATAAGCTCACTACAGCTGAGACTCAAATAGAGCCATTCAACAGGAAAAGAAACCATCAAAAGGATGAAATGACATTCACATGTCAACAAAAACTCTTACCTAAAAGGACAGACAACGTTGTAATAATGTCGTATGTCACATAGACATACGACAATCCATCCAATGTTCATTCATCCTTCCACTGAATCAAGCGTACAAAGTATCTTCCTCAATGAAATCGGAATGGGGACTTTGGATCTGTCTCCATTTATACGTACTCTAGTACATGCGTAAATTACTTAGTCACACGCATTATCTCATGCACCACTGGCCCAATTTTGATGAAACTTGGGTGAATGATGCGTCTTGCCATAGAGATATGTCATTTACAAAATGACGCTGATTGTCCCAAGGGAAGCGCTATAGTTATCAACTGAAATTCCAAACTTTGAACAAGCACTGTCTCGTTTAAGCTTGAATTGTATAAGTAGGCCTAAGAACATTTTGGGGAATTCTCTAGCCCCGCCATCTCCCCAGGCACCCAATCATATATCTATATACGAAATAATACATGCATAATTCACAAGATCAATTGTCTTAAGAGTTGCCCAAGTTCCCCTGGAGAATCACTGTACTCCTTAGAGATGGAGTTCATTGGAGAGATGGATTTAGTTTTTTACAAACAGAAGCGCATAATATCCCAGCTCAGACAAAATTTCCTTTGTACATTTTTATACTTGTTTATTTTCTCCGGTGACTGGGAGAATGGCTGTCTGGATGGATTAATGTATGTCTGGATATTACTGAGTTAACACTCACAGCTCTGACATACGCCTACACTCTTAGAAAAAAAGGTGGTATCTAGAACCAAAAAGGGTTCTTTGGCGGTCCCCATAAGATAACCTTTTGAAGAACCCCTTTTGGTTCCCGTGTTGAACCTTTTCCATAGAGGGTTCTACATGGAACCCAAAATAGTTCTACCTGAAAACAAAAAAGGTTCTACCTGGAA
The DNA here is from genome assembly GCF_002910315.2 of Salvelinus sp. IW2-2015. Taxonomy (NCBI): domain Eukaryota; kingdom Metazoa; phylum Chordata; class Actinopteri; order Salmoniformes; family Salmonidae; genus Salvelinus; species Salvelinus sp. IW2-2015. The sequence continues at coordinate 5,825,416 of NC_036857.1, read as the reverse complement.
CCAAAAAGGGTTCTCCTATAGCCGCAGAACCCTTTTGGAATGCCTTATTCTAAGAGTGTACTGGCTACAGTCTAAACACACACACACACATACACACTAAAGATGAGTACCTTCAGCGATAGCCTGCAGAGTAGTCTTGCAGGGCGAAAGGTGGGCTGAGGAAACCAGTGTGCGCCTTGGTCTGATCATCAGCTTCAACTACAAACCCCAGGTCTCTAACGGATTTAGTTGATTCTCAATATTCGTTTTAATGTAAGCGGGAGGAAGAACTGTTGCTTGCATGGACAGTTAAGGTCCATTGGCACACTGGCCTGCAGTGATATAAGCAGAGTGGACTCCAGTTCATTGTAATGGTCACATGCAGTGTGTAGATCAATACCTTCTCCCCTTCTGTGACCTCATAAAGCCTCAGAGAGATGAACTGAATCATCCACCACTCAATACATTATTGACTGTCCTCAAGCTCTGACCAGTACACACTGACCTACTGTGTGTGTGTATATACAGTTGAAGTCGGAAGTTTACAAACACCGTAGCCAAATACATTTAAACTCAGTTTTTCACAATTCCTGACATTTAATCCGCGTAAAAAACTTCCTGTGTTAGGTCAGTTAGGAAATGTGAAATGTCAGAATAATAGTATAGAGAATGATTTATTTCAGCTTTTGTTTATTACATCACATTCCCAGTGGGTCAGAAGTTTACATACACTCAATTAGTATTTGGTAGCATTGCCTTTAAATTGTTCAACTTGGGTCAAATGTTTTGGGTAGCCTTCCACAAGCTTCCCACAATACATTGTGTGAATTTTGGCCCATTCCTCCTGACAGAGCTAGTGTAACTGAGTCAGGTTTGTAGGCCTCCTTGCTCGCACACGCTTTTTCAGTTCTGCCCACACATTTTCTATAGGTTTGAGGTCAGGGCTTTGTGATGGTCACTCCAATTGAAGCAACGAGATGTTTGAAGGTAAGAGGCACTGAGTTTGAAGGTAGGCCTTGAAATACATCCACAGGTACACCTCCAATTGACTCAAAATTATGTCAATTAGCCTATCAGAAAATCAAATCAAATCAAAGTGTATTTGTCATGCGCGCCGAATACAACAGTGAAATGCTTACTTACAGGCTCTAACCAATAGTGCAAAAAAGGTATTAGGTGAACAATAGGTAAGTAAAGAAATAAAACAACAGTAAAAAGACAGTGAAAAATAACAGTAGCGAGGCTATATACAGTAGCGAGGCTATAAAAGTAGCGAGGCTACATACAGACACCGGTTAGTCAGGCTGATTGAGGTAGTATGTACATGTAGATATGATTAAAGTGACTATGCATATATGATGAACAAAGTAGCAGTAGAGTAAAAGAGGGGTTGGCGGTTGGTGGGTGGAGGGACACAATGCAGATAGTCCGGGTAGCCATTTGATTACCTGTTCAGGAGTCTTAGGTTAGCCCGGTTAGGCAATGTGCGGGAGCACTGGTTGGTCGGCCCAATTAAGGTAGTATGTACATGAATGTATAGTTAAAGTGACTATGCATATATGATAAACAGAGAGTATCAGCAGCGTGAAAGAGGGGTTGGGCGGGCACACAATGCAAATAGTCCAGGTAGCCATTTGATTACCTGTTCAGGACTTATGGCTTGAGGGTAAAAACTGTTGAGAAGCCTTTTGTCCTAGACTTGGCACAGCTTCTCAAGCCATGACATCATTTTCTGGATTTTCCCAAGCTGTTTAAAGGCACAGTCAACTTAGTGTATGTAAACTTCTGACCCACTGGAATTATGATACAGTGAATTATAAGTGAAATAATCTGTCTGTAAAYAATTGTTGAAAAATTACGTGTGTCATGCACAAAGTTGATTTCCTAACCCACTTGCCAAAACTATAGTTTGTTAACAAGAAATGTGTTAATATGTGCGTGCATGTGTGTTGGTCCTAGAAGGTTTGTTATCCCACAACCCATCGTCACAAACACACACACACTAACATACAAACACACACACACTAACATACAAACACACACACACTAACATACAAACACACACACAAAGAAGATAGCAGAGTAGCCTTATAAGACCATGTCAAATTGTCTTTTCACCAAATTACTGTACAACAGACCACGTATTCACCCTGCACACCTTCATTGGCAAACAAACAAACCAAAACAAAGGCAAAGTCTTTTCATGCTTTGTTGTTTTCAAAAAAGGTTTTGACTCAATTTGGCATGAGGGCCTGCTATATAAATTGATGGAAAGTGGTGTTGGAGGAAAAAACATACGACATTATAAAATCCATGTACACAAACAACAAGTGTGCGGTTAAAATAGGCAAAAAACACACACATTTCTTCCCACAGGGCCGTGGGGTGAAACAGGGATGCAGCTTAAGCGCCACCCTCTTCAACATACATATCAACGAATTGGCGCGGGCACTAGAACAGGTCTGGCAGCACCCCGTCTCACCCTACTAGAATCTGAAGTCAAATGTCTACTGTTTGCTAATGATCTGGTGCTTCTGTCACCAACCAAGGAGGGTCTACAGCAGCACCTAGATCTTCTGCACAGATTCTGACAGACCTGGCCCTGACAGTACATCTCAGTAAGACCAAATAATGGTGTTCCAAAAAAGGTACAGTCGCCAGGACCACAAATATTCCAAATATTCATCTAGACAACCGTTTCCCTTGAACACACCAAAAAACTTACATACCTTGGCCTAAACATCAGCGCCACAGGTAACTCCACAAAGCTGTGAACGATCTGAAGACAAGGCAAGAAGGGCATTCTATGCTATCAAAGGAACATAAAATTCGACATAACCAATTAGGATCTGGGCTAAAAATACTTGAATCAGTTATAGAACCCATTGCCCTTTATGGTTGTGAAGTCTGGGGTCCGCTCACCAACCAAGAATTCACAAGATGGGACAAATACCAAATTGAGACTCTGCATGCAGAATTCTGCTAAATATCCTCTGTGTACAACGTAAAACACCAAATAATGCACCCAGAGCAGAATTAGGCCGACACCCGCTAATTATCAAAATCCAGAAAAGAGACGTTAAATTCTACAACCACCTAAAGGAAACGATTCCCAAACCTTCCATAACAAAGCCATCACCTACAGAGAGGATGAACCTGGAGAAGAGTCCCCTAAGCAAGCTGGTCCTGGGGCTCTGTTCACAAACACAGAGACCCCACAGAGCCCAGGACAGCAACACAATTAGACCCAACCAAATTATGGTAAACAAAAAGTTAATTACTTGACACATTGGAAAGAATTAACAAAAAAAACTGTGCAACCTAGAATGCTATTTGGCCCTAAACAGAAAGTACACAGTGGCAGAATGCCTGACCACTGTGACTGACCCAAACTAAGGAAGCTTTGACTATGTACAGTGAGCATAGCCTTGCTATTGGAGAAAGGCCGCCGTAGGCACCACCGCCCACAAAATGAGGTGGAAACTGAGCTGCCCTTCCTAACCTCCTGCCCAATGTATGAACATATTAGAGACACATATTTCCCTCAGATTWCACAGACCCACAAAGAATTCGGAAATAGATCAAATTTTGATAAACTCACATCAAATCAAAGGTTATTGGTCACATACACATGGTTAGCAGATGTTAATGCGAGTGTAGCGAAATGCTTGTGCTTCTAGTTCCGACCGTGCAGTAATATCTAACAAGTAATCTAACAATTTCACAACATCTACCTAATACACACAAGTGTAAAGGAATGAATAAGAATATGTACATATAAATATATTGGTGAACGATGGCCGAACGACATAGGCAAGATGCAGTAGATGGTATAGAGTACAGTATATACATATGAGATGAGTAATGTAGGGTATGTAAACATTATATAAAATGGCATTGTTTAAAGTGACTAGTGATACATTTATCACATCCAATTTTGATTATTAAAGTGGCTGGAGATWTGAGTCAGTATGTTGGCAGCAGCCACTAGTTAGTGATGGCTGTTTAACAGTCTGATGGCTTTGAGATAGAAGCTGTATTTCAGTTTCGGTCCCTGCTTTGATGCACCTGTACTGACCTCTTCTTCTGGATGATAGCGGGGTGAATAGGCAGTGGCTTGGGTGGTTGTTGTCCTTGATGATCTTTTTGGCCTTCCTGTGACATCGGGTGGTGTCGGTGTCCTAGAGGGGAGGTAGTTTGCCCCCGGTGATGCGTTGTGCAGACCTCACTACCCTCTGGAGAGCCTTACGGTTGTGGGCGGAGCAGTTGCCGTACCAGGCGGTGATACAGCCCGACAGGATGCTCTCGATTGTGCATCTGTAAAAGTTTGGGAGTGTTTTTGGTGACAAGCCAAATTTCTTCAGCCTCCTGAGGTTGAAGAGGCGCTGTTGCGCCTTCTTCACCACGCTGTCTGTGTGGGTGGACCATTTCAGTTTGTCCGTGATGTGTACGCCGAGGAACTTAAAACTTTCCACCTTCTCCACTACTGTCCCGTCGATGTGGATAGGGCGGTGCTCCCTCTGCTGTTTCCTGAAGTCCAAGATCATCTCCTTTGTTTTGTTGATGTTGAGTGTGAGGTTATTTTCCTGACACCACACTCCGAGGGCCCTCACCTCCTCCCTGTAGRYCATYTCGTCGTTGTTGTTAATCAAGCCTACCACTGTAGTGTYGCCTGCAAACTTGATGATTGAGTTGGAAGCGTGCATGGCAACGCAGTCATGGGTGAACAGGGAGTACAGGAGAGGGCTGAGAGCGCACCCTTGTGGGGCCCCAGTGTTGAGGATCAGCGGGGTAAGRATGTTGTTTCCTACCCTCACCACCTGGGGGCGGCCTGTCAGAAAGTCCAGGACGCAGTTGCACAGGGCGGGGTCGAGACCCAGGGTGTTAAATGCTATACACTATGGTGTTAAATGCTGAGCTGTAATCGATGAACATTCTTACATAGGTATTCCTTGTGTCCAGATGGGTTAGGGCTGCGTGCAGTGTGATTGCAATTGTGTCGTCTGTGGACCTATTGGGGCGGTAATCAAATTGGAGTGGGTCTAGGGTGTCAGGTAGGGTGGAGGTGATATGATCCTTGACTAGTCTCTCAAAGCACTTCATGATGACGGAAGTGAGTGCTACGGGGCGATAGTCGTTTAGCTCAGTTACCTTAGCTTTCTTGGGAACAGGAACAATGGTGGCCCTCTTGAAGCATGTGGGAACAGCAGACTGGGATAGGGATTGATTGAATATGTCCGTAAACACACCAGCCAGCTGGTCTGCACATGCTCTGAGAACGCGGCTAGGGATGCCGTCTGGCCGGCAGCCTTGTGAGGGTTAACATGTTTAAATGTTTTACTCACGTTGGCTGCGGTGAAGGAGAGCCCGCAGGTTTTGGTAGCGGGCCGTGTCAGTGGCACTGTATTGTCCTCAAAGCGAGCAAAGAAGTTGTTTAGCTGGTCTGGGAGCAAGACATCGGTGTCCGCGACGGGGCTGGTTTTCTTATTGTAATCCGTGATTGACTGTAGACCCTGCCACATACGTCTTGTGCCTGAGCCATTGAATTGCGACTCYACAGTACTTTCTCTCCAAACTGACGCTTAGTTTGTTTGATTGCCTTGCGGAGGGAATAGCTACACTGTTTGTATTCAGTCATATTTCCAGTCGCCTTGCCATGATTAAAAGCAGTGGTTCCCGCTTTCAGTTTTGCACGAATGCTGCCATCAATCCACGGTTTCTGGTTGGGGAAGGTTTAAATAGTCACCGTGGGTACAACATCACTGATGCACTTGCTAATAAACTCGCTCACTGAATCAGCATATACATTAATTTTGTTGTCCGCTATCCGGAACATATCCCAGTCCACGCGATAGAAGCAATCTTGAAGAGTGGAATCAGATTGGTCGGACCAGCGTTGAACAGACCTGAGTACGGGCGTTTCCTGTTTTAGTTACTGTATATAGGCTGGGAGCAACAAAATGGAGTCGTGGTCAGATTTGCCAAAAGGAGGGAGAGGGAGGGCTTCAAATGCATCGCGGAAGATAGAGTAGCAATGATCCCGAATTTTGCCAGCCCGGGTCGCGCATTCGATATGCTGATAAAATTTAGGGAGCCTTGTTTTCAGATTAGCCTGGTTAAAATCCCCAGCTACAATAAATGCAGCCTCAGGATATGTGGTTTCCAGTTTACATAGAGTCCAATTAAGTTCTTTCAGGGCCGTCAATGTGTCTGGTTGGGGGGGATATACACAGCTGGGATTATAATCGAAGAGAATTCTCTTGGTAGATAATGCGGTCGGCATTTGATTGTAAGGAATTCTACAGTAGGTCAGGTGAACAAAAGGACTTGAGTTCCTGTATGTTGTTATGATCACACCAAGATTTGTTAATCATAGGGCATACAGCCCCGCCCTTCTTCTTACCAGAGAGATGTTTGTTTCTGTCGGCGTGATGCATGAAGAAACCGAGTGGCTTTACCGACTCTGATAACATATCCCGAGTGAGCCATGTTTCCGTCAAACAGAGAATGTTACAATCTCTGATGTCTCTCTGGAAGGCAACCCTTGCTCAAATTTTGTCTACCTTGTTGTCAAGAGACTGGACATTGGCGAGTAGTATACTCGGGAGCGGTGCGCGATGTGCCTGTCTACAGAGCCTGACCAGAAGACCGCTCCGTCTACCCCTTCTGCAGCGCCGTTGTTTTGGTTGTCTACTGGGATCCGATCCATTGTCCTRRGTGGTGGTCCAAACAAAGGATCCGCTTCGGGAAAGTCGTATTCCTGGTCGTAATGTTGGTAAATTGACGTTGCTCTTATATCCAATAGTTCCTCCCGGCTGTATGTAATAAGACTTAAGATTTCCTGGGGTAACAGTGTAAGAAATAATACATTAAAAAACAAAAATACTGCATAGTTTCCTAAGAACGCGATGCGGGGTGACCATCTCTGTCGGCACCATCACGACTCCCATAACTATTGAGTGAAATACCACAGTGTGCAATCACAGCAGCAAGATTTGAGACCTGTTGCCACAAGAAAAGGGCAACCAGTGAAGAACAAACACCATTTTAAATACATTCATTCATTCATTTCATTAATTAATTCATACAACCCATATTTATGTTTAATTATTTTCCCTTTTGTACTTTAGCATCACTATACATAGCCATAATATGACATTCGAAATGTCTCTATTCGTTTGAAACTTTTGCGAGTGTAGTGTTCACTGTAAATCTTTATTGTTTATTTCACTTTTATTTATTATCTATTTCTCTTGCTTTGGCCATGTAAACATTTGTTTCCCATTACAATAAAGCCTCTAAATTGAATTGAATTTAAAGAGTGGGAGAGAGAAGAAGATACAGAGAGAGAGAGAGAGAGAGATACAGAGAGAGAGGGAGAGACCGAATAAGCAATACAGACACACAGAGAGAGAGAGAGAGAGAGAAAGAGAGACAGAGAGAGAGAGAGACACAGAAGGAGAAAAAATACATTTGTAAGCAGTAGGAATAATGATCAAGCAGGGGAAGAGTCAATGTGGCTCAGCAGGTGTCTGTCAATCTCCTTTGGAAGTTTGGCAGCTAGCTTTTTGTGTTTTGATAAAGTCAGGCTGTTGTGTTCCTCTGTAAACCTCCAATCTACCTCATATCTCATCTACTGGGGGGGAGCAGGGGGAAGAAGAGGGGGGGACAGGGAGGAGAGGCGTGGAAGGAAGCTGTGCTAATACTGCTGATGCAGGTACTGTGTACTGGAATGGGGTAGGTACTAAACTGTCTTTTATGTACAGAGTTTCTCTCCCCTCACCCACCTCTCTCTCATCTCATTCCTTCACATCTCTTCCTCCCCCATTACTATCACTCCCCCTCTATCTCCTCTCCTGTCCCCTCAACCACCTCTCACTCTCTTCTCTCATTTCTTCCCATCTCATCCTCTTTCAATTCAATTCAAAAAGCTTTATTGGCATGGGAAACACATGTTTATATTGCCAAAGCAAGTGAAATAGATAATAAACAGAAGTGAAATTAACAAAAAATGAACAGTAAACATTATACTCACAAACTTTTCAAAGGAATAGAGACATTTCAAATGTCACATTATGGCTACATACAGTGTTGTAACAATGTGCAAATAGTTAACGTATTTACAATGGGGTTTGTTCTTCACTTGTTGACATTTTATTTTCTCTCTCTCTCTTTCTCTCTCTCCTTCCTCCTCTCCTTCCTCTTCTCTCTCTCTCTGGGGGTTTCTCCAGTGTTGTGTTGATGTGTTGGGCCCTTCTGTCTCTGCCTTAATTGCCATGTTATCAGCTCCTCTCCTGCTCTACTCTGAGAGTTAGCTAGGGCCTTTCAGCCAGACAGACACGCCAATTACCTCTCCTCTCTCACACACACACTCACACACACACACACACACCACAGCAGCACACACACACACCACAAAGCACAACACACACACACACACAACACACACAACACACACATCACACCACACACACACACACACACACACACACACACAACACACACACACACACACACACACACACACACACACACACAACACACATAACACACATATACACACACATATACACACACACACACACACACACACACACACACACACACACACACACACACACACACACACACACACACACACACACACACACACACACACAACACACACACACACACACACACCACACACACACACCACACACAACACACACAAACACCACACACAAACACTATCCCTGCAGGAGATTCTTGTCCAGGCCAAATGATCCAGGAAGAAATCCTTAGACACAGCTATCCCTTTCTCTCTCATCTTCATTTCCCTCCTTCTTTCTCAATACCATAGGTCTATTCATCTCCCCTTCTCTCTCATCTTTCTCTATCTCTCTCTCCATCATTCTTTCTCAATACCCTAGGCCTAGTCCCTCACCTTTCCTTTATTTGTCTCTCTGCTTAATTTATCCCTCTCTACAATAGCCTGAGGTTAGTGTTGRTGTTAGTGTTTCTGACCTCAGTCACCCACAAAACAAGACCACAGGTGCACCATTATACAACCACAAACACACCATCGCCCCATCAGCATTGGACCAGAGGACACATGAACACACAGAACAAAACAACTATCCAGCAATGGCTGAGAGCTGCTTTTCTAGAGATGATACTAGAAAAGGTAAAACACATACAAATAAAAGCAATAATACTGAAAATAATAAGTAATATTCTATTAGTAGTATGTGTGTGTGTGTGTGTATGTGTGTGTGACCCAGATTGTGATTATGCACCTCTAACCAATCAAATATATTTAGAAAGCCCTTCGTACATCAGCTGATGTCACAAAGTGCTGTACAGAAACCCAGCCTAAAACCCCAAACAGCAAGCAATGCAGGTGTAGAAGGGTGTTGTCATACCCTACCAGCTCTCACAGTCTCTCGTCAGAATTAGACGTTCATCCATATTTCTCAAACTTCAAATTTTGAAGTTKTTCCAAACATCAAATGTCTAAGTGTTTAAGGTTAAGTTTAGACATTAATTATATAATTTTAAGGTTAGGGTTAAGTGCAGGCATTAACTCTGATTGGTTAAGGTAAGGGTTAAGGTTTGTGATAGGCTTTAAACTAAAATATCCAAAACAACTTTCTATCGCTGGATTCAAACCTTTGGAATCAGAGACAGATGCTTACGTGCATCCGCCATCCACGTCCGCACTGCCCTGGCAAAACCGGAACCTATTTGAAGGTAACAGCCCTCAATGTTGCCCCTAGTGGCCTGTTTCCAAGTCATCATTTCCAAACCAGACTCAATAACACCAGCTCTGTCAGGAGGAATRGGCCAAAATTCACCCAACTTATTGTGGGAARCTTGTGGAAGGCTACCCAAACTGTTTGACCCAAGTTAAACAATTTAAAGGCAATGCTACCAAATACTAATTGAGTGTATGTAACCTTCTGATCCACTGGGAATGTGATGAAAGAAATAAAAGCCGAAATAAAGTATTCTCTCTACTATTATTCTGACATTTCACATTCTTAAAATAAAGTGGTGATCCTAACTGACCTAAAACAGGGAATTTTTACTTGGATTAAATGTCAGGAATTGTGAAAAATTGAGTTTAAATRTATTTGGCTAAGGTGTATGTAAACTTCCGACATCAACTGTATAGTCACGTGCATGCCCACCCCATTATCTCTCAGTTAGTTAACCGTCATATTCCCTCATAATAAATCAATTAGCTTAAGACAGGAAAGAGGAGGACAACGCACACACACACGGACGGACGGACGGACGGACGGACGGACGGACGGACGGACACGGGACGTATACGGAACGAGACGAGTAACGGCGAACGGTCAACGGACGGAGGAACGGTTACGGACGGCACGGTACGGACGGGACGGACGGAACGGAACGGTACGGACGACAGACAGACAGACAGACAGACAGACAGACAGACAGACAGACACACACTCTCTCTCCCTATCTTTGGATTAGGCAGTATTTGCTTCAGGTTTTACAACAGCAGCCTTATCCCTGAAGTATGTGTGTAATTAGTGAAACTGATACTGTAGTTATGACGTGAACAGCCAGGCCTGTAGTGTACACACACACACACACACACATTACACACAATCTACACATACCTAGTAAAACTGACTCTGCAGTGGCCAATCACTTAGCATTGGAAAAGACCCACTGCTCTCAACTTTTAATTAAGCATTCAATTAAACTGGTGATGTAGTATGTGTCTGAATCCCAGAACCAGATGGCTGATCTGTTTTACCAAACCACATATACAGTGAAGGCCTTTACCACCATCTTACAAAGCCACTGTGCTGTGCTATAGAGTGGAACATTACTAAATAGTTCATTCTAAATGTTTCTTYGAGTGTTCCATGAACAGGTTCTAAGTTCTTTATTAGTAAGTATTCACATTTCATCTTCCTCTCTGGTCTTCAGGCTGGGAGTCTTGTCTCGGAGTCTTGCAGGCACTGGCGGTGACCTGGAACTAGGACAGACCGAAGTGGGACGTCGGGATGACATGTCAGATCCCGCCCCCGCTAACCATGACTGACATACCCCCCCACACACACCTTCGGCTAAGAGTCTTCAGAAACACTCAGAGGTTAGTTATACTCCAACCTATCAGTGTCAACATAGTCATCTATATTCATCTATAAACTTTATTCAAACCTATTATGTCTGTGTAAGAGTAATGCTGAGTTAGGTGCAGTAGGCTACTCCTCATGATTACATAATACATACTCTCAACACTGTTTAGTGTTCTTCAAGCTACCAATCCCTACTCCCTCCTTCAGTCCTATCCTCCTCTACTACTCCCTCCTTCAGTCCTATCCTCCTCTACTACTCCCTCCTTCAGTCCTATCCTCCTCTACTACTCCCTCCTTCAGTCCTTTCCACCTCTACTACTCCCTCCTTCAGTCCTATCCATTCTAGCACTCTACTACTCCTCCTTCAGTCCTATTCTCCTCTACTACTCCCTCCTTCAGTCATATCCACCTCTGCTACTCCCTCATTCAGTCCTATCCACTCTACCACCTCTACTACTTGCTCATTTCAGTCCTATCCTACCTACTACTCCTCCTTCAGTCCTATCCACCTCTACTACTCCACTCATTCAGTCCTATCCACCTCTACTACTCCTCCTTCAGTCCTATCCACCTCTGCTACTCTCTCCTTCAGTCCTATCCTCCTCTACTACTCCCTCCTTCAGTCATATCCACCTCTACTACTCCCACCTTCAGTCCTAATCCCCTCTTACTACTCCCTCCTTCAGTCATACCACCTTACAACTGCCTCGTTTAGTCTCATTCTCTTGCTCCCTCCAATCCGTGCTGACACAGGGACAAATCCCTTCTAATCTTGTGGATAAAGTGCATAGAGTGACAGAGCTTTCTGAGTGGATTTCACAGAAAGCAGGTTAAAAGGGCATGTATGGAAAGCAGGGAGAGAG
>NC_036857.1:5805820-5806194 GCF_002910315.2 Salvelinus sp. IW2-2015 | reverse complement strand
AGAGGGAGCAGGAGGAAAGAGAGAGGGTGAGGGGGGCACCAAAGGAGATGAGTGCAGGGATAGAGGGAGCAGGAGGAAAGACAGAAACAACACAGAGATGGTTGACTGCTTGGGAGCGAAACAGCTTCAGCAGTCTGCTCTGCTTCATGGTCTGTTTATCCCCAGGAGGGAGAGAAGGAAGGATGCAAAGAAAAAGAGAGAGAGATCATTTCTCATTGTTTATTTCACTTTTCTTTATTATCTACTTCACTGGCACACACATTACATTACTTTCCACAAGGCCGTGGGGTGAGACAGGGCCGTGGGGTGAGACAGGGCCGTGGGGTGAGACAGGGCCGTGGGGTGAGACAGGGCCGTGGGGTGAGACAGGGCCG
>NC_036857.1:5801772-5805306 GCF_002910315.2 Salvelinus sp. IW2-2015 | reverse complement strand
GAGACAGGGCCGTGGGGTGAGACAGGGCCGTGGGGTGAGACAGGGCCGTGGGGTGAGACAGGGCCGTGGTGTGAGACAGGGCAGTGGGGTGAGACAGGGCCGTGGGGTGAGACAAGGATGCAGCCCCACACTCTTTCAACATATATATCAACGAATTGGAGAGGGTACTAGAACAGTCTGCAGCACCCGGCCTCACCCTACTAGAATCTGAAGTCAAATTCCATCTAGACACTGTTGCCCTTGAACACACAAAAAACAAGATATACTGTACCTCGGCCTAAACATCAGCACCACAGGTAACTTCCAGAACGCTGTGAACGATCTGAGAGACGAGGAGAGAAGGGCCTTCTATGCCATCAAAAGGAACATCAAATGTGACGTACCAATTAGGATCTGGCTAAAAATACTCGAATCAGTTATAGAACCCATTGCCCTTTATGGTTGTGAGGTCTGGCTCACCAACCAAGAATTCACAAAATGGTACAAACCCCAAATTGAGATTCTGTCTGCAGAAACATCCTATGTGTACAACTAAAACACCAAATAATGCATGCAGAGCAGAATTAGGATGATACCCACTAATTATCAATATCCAGAAAAAGAGCTGTTAAACTCTACAACCACCTAAAAGGAAGTGATTCCCAAACCTTCCAGAACAAAGCCATCACCTACAGAGAGATGAACGTAGAGAAGAGTCCCCTAAGCAAGCTGGTCCTAGGCTCTGTTCACAAACACAAACAGACCCCACAGAGCCCCATCAGAGCAACACAATTAGACCCAACCAAATCATGAGCAAACAAAAAGATAATTATATGGGAATTAACAAAAAACTGAGCAAACTAGAATGCTATTTGGCCCTAAACAGAGAGTACACAGTGGCAGAAGACATGACCACTGTGACTGACCCAAACTTAAGGAAAGCTTTGACAATGAAGAGACTCAGTGAGCATAGCCTTGTTATTGAGAGAGGCTGCCGTAGGCAGACCTGGCTCTCAAGAAAAGACAGGCTATGTGCACACCGCCCACAAAATGAGGTGGAAACTGAACTGCACTTCCTAACCTCCTGCACAATGTATGACCATATTAGTGACACATATTTCCCTCCGATTACACAGATCCACAAAGATTTCAAAAACAAATCCAGTTCTGATAAACTCCCATAACTATTGGGTGAAATACCACAGTGTGCAATCACAGTAGAAACCAGTGGAGAACAAACACCATTGTAAATACAACCCATATTTATGTTAATTTTTTTCCCTTTTTTAACTTTTCTGGACTACCCATCCCGGATCCGGGATCATCCTCATCAAAAAAGCTGACTAGCATAGCCTAGCCTAATTAATTTAAGTATTTGCACATCGTTGCAATACTGTATATATACATAATATGACATTTGAAATGTCTCTATTCCTTTGGAGTGTAATAGATACTGTTCATTTGTTTTTGTTTATTTTCTATTTCACATGCTTTGGCAATGTAAACATATGTGTCCCATGCCAATAAATCCCTTTGAATTTAATTGAATTGAAAGAGCGAGTGAGGGAGTGAGAAGAAAGAAAAGTTGTAGAGGGAGAGAAAGAGCAAGAGAGAAGGAGAGAGAGAAAGGTTGTGGGAAGTTTAACCCCCCACTGACACGCAGACACTTGCCTGCCTGTTGACACAGTAAATTGCGGACCCATTTGAGGTTCTGTGACACCCAAAGGAGATGGTAACCCTGTCAGAGCAGTATATTCACAGGACATTATTCGGCCCCAACCCAGGGGAGAGAGGGAGGAGAAGAGGGGAGGTGTACAGGGAACATTTGGTGAGGAGAGAAAATGTATAAGTGTGTAAGAAAGAACGGAGAGAGAGAGAGAGGAGAGAGGAGAGAGGAGAGAGAGGGAGAGAGGAGAGAGAGAGGACTGGGGGAGAGAAAAAAGAGAGAGATGAAAGGAAAGGGAAAATGATCCCAGGAACCTGCAGAGTTATATAATGACCCAAGTTATCCTGCTTGCTTGGTAGTTGCTGTGATCTGTGGCTGTAGCTCCGTCACATTAGATAATGCCCTTATGCACTCACCATGCTCCAGAACAGATCTTAGTACAGATCTCAGTACAGATCCCAGTACAGATCCCATACAGATCCCAGAAACAGATGCTCAGCCAGTATCCCAGTACAGAGATCCAGTACAGACTCCCGTACGATCCAGAACAGGATTCCCAGTACAGATCCAGTACAGATCCAGTACAGATCCAGGAACAGATCCCAGAACAGTCCCGAGTACAGGATCCGAACAGATCCCAGAAGCAGATCCCAGTTACAGATCCCAGTACAGATTCCCGAGTACAGATCCCAAGAACAGATCCCAGAACAGATCCCAGGTACAGATCCCAGTACAGATCCCAGAACAGATCCAGTACAGATCCCAAGTACAGATCCCAGTACAGATCCAGAACAGATCCCATGTACAGTCCCAGTTACAGATCCCAGTACAGATCCCAGTACAGATCCAGTACAGTCAGTACAGATCTTAGACATTGTGGTCCCTACAGAGTATGTTATTGTCCTTCCTCTTAGTTCTCCCAACTACAAGGCCTTGTAATGTTAACCTTGCACAAGTTAGTATAGTATAATCAGTCTCGAAGGACGAACAGCAGACCTTTTTACACTGTCAAATCGTCAGACCTAACCTTAGATAAACAAACAGACTCCATTATGGGTAGCTTCTGTCCCAATGGTAAGCTGGCTGCTTCTCTTAGTTTTGTTTACAAACAAACCTCTCCTCCTTCCTTCTCCCTTTTATTCTCTACCTCTCCTTCGACCAACCCTGACCCCCCCCCCCCCCCCCCCCCCCTCTCTGCTAGGGTTCGTTGGTGTTGGTAATGCAGATTCGCCGTAAACAAATGCTAAATGGCTTCATTACAATGGTGGGCACCAACACACCAACATACACACACACACACACCACACCACACACACAACCACACACACACACACACACACACACAACACACACACAACACTACACACACACACACATCACAGCCACAACACACACACACACGCAACCCGCACAACGCACACATACCACACAACGCACCACGTATTGGGATTGGGAGTCACGATTCCATCCAAAAAAGCAATTACACTGCTCCTCTCATCCGTGCCTACCCATCAGGGGCTTGGGTCGGTTTTGCAATCCAGAAAAGGCTTTTATTATTGGCTGGTGTGTTGTGTGCATGTGTGTGTTGTGGGTGTGTCTGAGTAAATGATGTACACTTTCGCCTGTCTCTCTAATCATCGAACCCTAGTCAACCGACCAGTGCCAACCAAAGAGAAACCAGAACAGTCCTCTCTCTCTCCCTCCGCCACTTCTCTCTCCCCTATCTCTCTGTAGCTCCTCGCTCTTCCTCCCTCTTTCTCTCTCCCTCTCTCCTCTCTCTCTCCCTCCCTCTCTCCTCTCTTCTCCCTCTCCTCTTCTCCCTCTCCATCCTCTCTCTCCCCCTCTTTTCTTTTTCTCTCTCCCTTCTTCCTTCCTCTCTTCCCTCCTCC
>NC_036857.1:5793668-5801747 GCF_002910315.2 Salvelinus sp. IW2-2015 | reverse complement strand
TTAAGATTCCTCGACCACATAGCACAGGCGAAGATCAGAACAGCCATCATCCCAAGTACAGATCCCAGTAACACGATCCCAGTAGCCCAGTAGCAGTACAGACTCAGCCGTAAGATCCAGTACAACTTTGACATTGGAGTCCTACAGAGTATGTTATTGTCCTTCCTCTTATTCTCCAACTACAGAGGCCTTGTTAATGTTAAACCTTGACAAGTTAGTATAGTATATCAGTCTCGAAGGACCAACAGCAGACCTTTTTACACTGTCAAATCCGTCACCCTAACCTAGATAAACAAACAGACTCCATTATGGGTGCTTCTGTCCCAAGGTTAAGCTGGCTGCTTTCTCTTGTTGTTTAACACAACCTCTCTCCTTCCTTCTCCTTTTATTCTCCTCTACCTTGCTCCTGGACCCCCCTCCCCCCCCCCCCCCCCTCTCTGCTAAGGGTTCGTTGGTGTTGGTTAATAGCAGATTGCCGTTAAACAAATGGCTAAATGGCTTCATTACAATGTGGGCAACCAACAACATACCCACACACACACACACACACCACGACACACACACACACAACCACACACACACAACACACACACACACACACCACACACACCACAACAGCTCACACACACAACACACACACGCACCACAGCCACAACGCACAATCGACACAGCACACGTTACACACACACGTATTGGGATTGGGAGTCACGATTCCATCCCAAAAAGCAATTACACTGTTCCTCTCATTCCGTGGCTACCCATCGAGGGGCTTGGGTTCGTTTTTGCAATCCAGAAAAGGCTTTATATGGCTGGTGTGTTTGTGTGCATGTGTGTGTTTGTGTGGTGTCTGAGTAAATGATGTACAGCTTTCTGTCCTGTCTCTCTAATCATCGAACCCTAGTCAACCGACCCAGGCCACACCAAAGAGAAACCAGAACAGTCCTCTCTCTGCTCTCCCCCGCGCACCTTCTCTTCTCCCCTATCTTCTTGTCAGCATGCCTCGCTCTTCCTCCCTCTTTTCTCTCTCCTCTCTCCTCTCTCTCTCCCCTCTCCCTCTCTCCTCTCTCTCTCCCCTCTCCCTCTCTCTGCCTCTCTCCCCCAGTCCTCTGCTGCTCTCCTCTCTCCCTTCTCCTCTCTCTCCTCTTCTTCTCTCTCTCTCCTCTCCTCTCTCTTCCCCGCTTCCCTCTTCTCTCGCTCTCATCCCCTCTCCCTCTCTCCTCTCTCTCTCCCTCTCCTCTTCCTCTCTCTCTCCTTCTACCCTCTCTCCTCTTCCCACTCAGTTCCTCTCGTCCTCTCGTTCCCTCTCTCCTCTCTCTCCTCTCTCCTCTCTCTCTCTCTTCCGTTCTTTCTTACACACTTGATACATTTTCTCTCCTCACCAAATGTTCCCTGTACACCTCCCTCTTCTGCCTCCCTCTCTCCCTGGAGTTGGGCGCCGAATAATGTCTGTGAATAATACGTGGCTCTGACAGGGGTTACCATCTCCTTTGTGGTGTCACAGAACCTAACATGGGTCCGCATTTACTGTGTCAATCAGGCAGGCAAGTGTTTGCGTGTCTGAGTGGGGGGTTAAACTTCCCACAACCTTTCTTCTCTCCCTTCTCTCTTGCTCTTTCTCTCCCTCTACAAACTTTTCTTTTTCTCCACTTCCCTCACTCGCTCTTCAATTCAATTTAAATTCAAAGGGATTTATTTGGCATGGGACACATATGTTTACGTTGCCAAAAGCATGTGGAATAGAAAATAAACAAAACCAATATGAACGAGTATCTATTACACCAAAGGATAGAAGACATTTCAAGATGGTCATGATTATGTATTTCGTTGTGCCGAATGTGCCGGGATCTGTTCTGGGATCTGTTCTGGGATCTGTACTGGGATCTGTACTGGGATCTGTACTGGGATCTGTTCTGGGATCTGTACTGGGATCTGTACTGGGATCTGTACTGGGATCTGTRCTGAGATCTGTTCTGGGATCTGTACTGGGATCTGTACTGGGATCTGTACTGAGATCTGTACTAAGATCTGTTCTGGGAGCTGGTGAGTGCATAAGGGCATTATCTAATGTGACGTGAGCTACAGCCACAGATCACAGCAACACCAAAGCAAGCAGGTAACTCTGGGTCATATAACTCTGCAGGTTCCTGGGATCATTTTCCCTTTCCTTTCTCTATCATTGGGATTTAGTGAATAGCCTCACAAAGTGCCAATGTACTCTATTATTATTATACTTTTATTTCAACAAGGAACACAGACTGAGACCAAGGTCTCTTTTACAGCTGGGCCCTGCGTATACATGTTTACACATACAGTAAAGGTACAATGATTAAGAAACTACACAAGAAAAACAAAACCATSACAGATAACACAAAAAAATACAGTAGCAGATTATTACTGTTACAACATGAGCGAGAAAGAGAGAGACAGGGAGAGAGAGAATACCAGAACCCACTGGATTCTCCAATTACCTTGAATGAACTACAGGACAAAATAAAAACCCTCCAACCCAAAAAGGCCTGTGGTGTTGATGGTATCCTCAATTAAATTATAAAATATACAGACAACAAATTTCAACTGGCTATACTTAAACTCTTTAACATCATCCTTAGCTCTGGCATCTTCCCCAATATTTGGAACCAAGGACTGATCAAAAGCGGAGACAAATTTGACCCCAATAACTACCGTGGGATATGCGTCAACAGCAACCTTGGGAAAATCCTCTGCATTATCATTAACAGCAGACTTGTACATTTCCTCAGTGAAAACAATGTACTGAGCAAATGTCAAATTGGCTTTTTACCAAATGATCGTACGTCAGACCATGTATTCACCCTGCATACCCTAATTGACAAACAAACAAACCAAAACGAAGGCAAAGTCTTCTCATGCTTTGTTGATTTCAAAAAAGCTTTTGACTCAATTTGGCATGTGGGTCTGCTATACAAATTGATGGAAAGTGGTGTTGGGGGAAAAAACATACGACATTATAAAATCCATGTACACAAACAACAAGTGTGCGGTTAAAATAGGCAAAAAACACACACATTTCTTCCCACAGGGCTGTGGGGTGAAACAGGGATGCAGCTTAAGCCCCACCCTATTCAACATACATATCAACAAATTGGCGAGGGCACTAGAACAGTCTGCAGCACCCCCCTCTCACCCTACTAGAATCTGAAGTCAAATGTCTACTGTTTGCTAATGATCTGGTGCTTCAGCAGCACCTAGATCTTCTGCACAGATTCTGACAGACCTGGGCCCTGACAGTAAATCTCAGTAAGACCAAAATAATGGTGTTCCAAAAAAGGTACAGTCGCCAGGACCACAAATACAAATTCCATCTAGACACCGTTTCCCTTGAACACACAAAAAACTATACATACCTTGGCCTAAACATCAGCRCCACAGGTAACTTCCACAAAGCTGTGAACGATCTGAGAGACAAGGCAAGAAGGGCATTCTATGCTATCAAAAGGAACATAAAATTCGACATACCAATTAGGATCTGGCTAAAAATACTTGAATCAGTTATAGAACCCATTGCCCTTTATGGTTGTGAAGGTCTGGGGGTCCCCGCCTCACCAACCAAGAATTCACAAATTGGACAAACACCAAATTGAGACTCTGCATCAGAATTCTGGCAAAATATCCTCTGTGTACACATAAAACAACCAAATAAAGCAACCAGAGCAGAATTAGGCGGCCAAACAGCCAACA
The DNA here is from genome assembly GCF_002910315.2 of Salvelinus sp. IW2-2015. Taxonomy (NCBI): domain Eukaryota; kingdom Metazoa; phylum Chordata; class Actinopteri; order Salmoniformes; family Salmonidae; genus Salvelinus; species Salvelinus sp. IW2-2015. The sequence goes on along the minus strand of NC_036857.1, from coordinate 5,798,030 downwards.
CCCAAAAACCGCCTCCACCTATATCAAAAAAATCCTAGAGAAAGAGCCGTATTCTACACCACTTAAAAGGAACGATTCCCCAAACCTTCATACCACAAGCCATCACCCGTACAGAGAGATGGCCTGAGAAGAGTCCCCTCAACAAGCTGGTCCTGGGGCTCTGTTTTCACGCCCCCCCTTTCTGTGTAGTCTCCACCTGAAGGCTAGGCAGGCCCCACCGGCACCGCCCACTGCATTTCCTCCGTCTAATTAAACTTGCAGTCTAACTTGTGCATTGGCGTGTTGCCTGGCTACAACTGGCCAGATTAATTATCCCCAGAAAGAGCATTGATCCTGAACCAGGCAGAGCTCTAAACATTCCCATTAAAAGACCTTTATACCAAAACCAGCCTGAAAAAATAACAGCCTAGTGCACACCTCTGATTTAATACGATCACTACAGAAGAACGCCCACTACCAGTCTCTTCTACTCTGATGGTGCGTCATATACTCGCACCAGACATTCTTCAATCAGTCCATGTTTTACTGGTTCCTACTCGTTAATAACATTATAGAAATAAATCAAATTTCACAAGGTACCACATGGGTTTCCCCTGAAGGAGTCCTTCAACTGCATTGGAATTGAATGGAATGCAAGTTAGATTGTGCTCATATCAAATTTAAGGATTTCCAGCCCAGAATATTTTGCTGTTTTAGTTGCATCCTGTCTTTTGAAACAAAAGATGATAAGAATGACATGGTGGACCGAGTTAGCAGATTCCCTGTCCAACAGGGTATGCACACAAGTTTCTTTGTTTGGGAATTGGTGCCCCTGAAGGCATTCTGCTGGGTACAGCAACTGGTGGTGGTGGCTTATAAATCGAGAGAGTAGGGAGCTCCCATGTGTGACTAAGGCCCTTGGCCAACCAAAAATAACGTGTTGTTAGTGGCTTCCACCGTCCACTCTGGTTCTCTCTGTCTCTCTGCTGTCTCTCTCTGTCTCTCTCTGTGGGTTGTGTGACTGGAGGCTGGGGAACCTCCTCTGGGTTTGTTATCTCCAGAACCAGCGTAGATCTAGTGAAGGAGAACTGCGGGCTGGCAGACACCCACACATTTCTCTCGCCCTCACTCTTCTAGGCTTTAACCTTATCATCATATCCCAGGAGAGTCGCTTCTGATTGTGCTAAGATTTGGCAAAAAGTTTACACCGTTTTTTGGTGTTTTTTACAAACTTTTTTCAAGGCATTTTGGTGTTCTTCTAAATGTCCTGCATTTGGGTAAAAGCAAATCAGAGAATACTTGAAGTAAAAAAGAGTATTGCAATTGCCCTGAACTGGCTGTCATTTCTATGGTAGTGGATATCTCGCATGTGTTAATGTACATAGTAAGCAAGGTTTGGCTCATGTTCTCGTTTGTTACAGTTCTTCTGTCACACACTTCTTCTCTTATATATTAGACCTTTTCCCCTTCAAAGAAAAATAGACATTCACATTGCATTTGTTTAAGAGATAATTTTCAAATTAAATGACATACTCTAAAATTCCCGAAGCAAATCAACATATAAAATTTTTTAAGATTGGTTCTGGCAGTGAAACAAAGGATTTTCGCAACACTCAAAACAGTTTCCTGCCACCCCATCAGCACAGAGGAAGAGTCACCAATGCTTAATCAAGTGGAAGGCTCTCTTCTGTTCTGAAACACAATGGTGAATCATCTTTGAAATATCAAGAGGTTCCCAGTGTTTTCTCAACACAACTCACTAATGCAGAACGACGTCCTGCCACTTGTGGATTTAGCAGCTTCATTAACAGGGGCCGACTGATGCAGTATATACACTCTGTTTCTGGAGCTGCTTCTGCTACAGCCACCCAATCAACTCCTCTCATACTCACTCCAGAACAACAATGCTGTTTGAGATGAGTAGAACGGGAGGAGAATAATTACTGTTCAAGGCATTAATATACCTGAATCATTAGCAGATTTTAAAGATCCATGTAACATAAAATGACGGGGGTGGTAAATCTAATGGACGACTAGAACGGATTAAACATGTACATTACCCTAACCTTCCAAACAACACATCCTTGACCAGGGCTTGACATTAACGACTATCACTTGCCCATATACAAAACAAAATGTACTGTCCAGACCAAGTACATATAGATTTTAAGGTTGTAAAAACGAACCAGAAAAAAACGCCTAATAATAAAACCAATTACTCTGATCAGAATTGGATCAAAGTGGATGCGATGTGTTGCCCTGTTATTGTGAATCTCCCTAATCTTCTGCCAGCGCATCTGAGTAGAATTACTGGCATTGAGAGGCACACGTGGTCTTTCAACACCTGTGGCCACCCTGCTTTAGATATTTACATTGTTTATATTACTTGCATGTTTAGTGAGTATTTTGCCCAATTGGTTAGCACATTTTGGTCAGCCAACAGGGTTCGTACGGTCATCGAAAAAAGTCTGGGGGGGTGCGTTTGCTCGAGGAGAGGGGGAGATTCGCCAGCAGCAGGTGAGCCCGCCTATAAAATAGATAATGAGACAACAGACTTTACTAGATAACGCCAATTTCAAAACATTATCGTGTAGCCCTAGTTCTCAGTAATTAACTATTAGCAATGATATTAATGGAATTGTGCATGTTCTATCGTCTGCATCTTCCCTGGTCTGTTTCGCTGCACGCTCTCCCTCCATCTCCCACTCCCACTCACCTTTGGAGTGGAGAGATGCATCTGATAACACAAGCTCATGGACGGTTTGAGACAAGTTTCAGAATGTAATTGCGGGAAAAACACAAATTTTAAAACAACTACTGTTACTTTTGTTACAGAGAGGGTCTCAGCTTTCTGTGAGTGTAATTATTTCAAACATTCATTATTGGTAAATACCACCACTTTACAGAGTACATATTGAGATGATGTGCTGGCGGAACGGAGCCAGAACGCTGTGCAGGACCCTTTTTCACTCCAGACGTGGCCTCGAGCCAAAAACTTTGCCACCCCAGCTTTCTTCTTTATAAACAGCTTCGAGCGGTAATGGCAGAGGGCCAATTTATTCAGAGAAGTTTATCACTGCAACTAAGATTTTTAAAAAATGGTATCCACTGTTAATAAAAAAACAAAAAAACTAAGCCAAATCACTATCGGTTGGTTATAGGCCAGAGTTGTGGACTCAGAGTTAATGACTTTAGGCCGAGTCTGACTCGTCTAACTCGTGACATCGACTTGATAGAAAAAAAAATATCTTGAGACTTGACTTGAGAGCCTCAAAGACCGGGACTCTGACTTTGACTGGAAAACCGATTACTTAATTATCTGTTTTTGTCACTCAATTTTGTAGGCACAGTCTCGGTGGATTAAACATTAAAACAGTTAGTATGTCAAAATTGCTTGAAATTGTTCATTTCTTATGAAAGCTTGCATATTGGAATTTGTTGTTAAAATGATTAGTCTCCACTTGCGCTCTCACAAACTCAACCCCGCCCAGATGGAGCAAGGACACTCTATTGTTCTCTTTAGCTAGAAGAATGGGTTCTCGCGCTCGGTGCTTTCAACAACGGATTAACAAATGCCAATATGTGGTAAAAGGTCAAAATTACACCATTCTAATCTACCAAGTTCGACTGCGCTAGTGCTAGAAACAGAGTTTTGTGGCTCGCCTTTGCGTGACATTGAAATGTTGTCCCCAAATCTTGCCTTCTTGCCAATTTGTGCATGTTGTCTCTGACTTCTTATGAGCCCTTTGTGCTGTTGTATGTGACACAAATACAGATTGGTAACCTGAATTTACTCTGGTGATGCTCGAGCCCAATGTTGTGGTTGCCAACTTGGGAAAGAATTAACCAAGTTGTTGGTCAAATGATTGTGTTGAGACCACCACTTGAGCAATTACCAGAAATTGCAATTTGGCACGTCTGTTGATCAAGTCATGTAGGTGAGGGTTTGCACCAACCCAGTTGGGCAGAAAACGCGACCCCGTTATCGTTGTCGAACTTGATTTGTGTTTGCAACCGGACCCAAACTTTTAAGGAAAGGGCTTTTAGAGTTGTATCGCGTTATGTTGTGTTTCATGTTCGAGCATGGGCCTTTAACGTTGTTGTCATGTGTGTTTGCACCGCTATCGTTTTGTGATGGTCCATGATTAGTGTTGCAAGCCGCCGCCCGGTACGTTGTTGTCAAGTGGTTGTGTTGCCCCACAACCGACGTTGTTGTCTGTTGTGTTGTTACCCATGCTATGTTTGTCGTCTAGGGTGTCTCATGTAGTGTTGTGTTGTCTCTCTTTTTGTCCGTGATGTCGCTGTTTTTGTCGCGCTAATAAACTTTTAAAATTTAATATTATGTTTAATCCCCGTCCCAACAAGGGAGGCCTTCTGTCTTTT
>NC_036857.1:5788703-5793643 GCF_002910315.2 Salvelinus sp. IW2-2015 | reverse complement strand
AAAAAGAGAGAGATCCAATCCCAAACGGTGGGTGCGTGTGTGTGTAGTGTGCGTGTGGGATGTCGTGTGTGTGTGTGTGTGTGTGTGTGTGTGTGTGTGTGTGTGTGTGCTGTGTGTGCTGTGTTGTGTGTGTGTGTAGTGTTGTGGTGTGTGTGTGTGTGGTGTGATGTGTGTGTGGTGTGGTTGTGTGTGTGTGTGTGTGTTGTGTGTGGGGGGGTTTGTCCCACCATTGTAACTGAAGCCATTAGCATTTGTTTAACGGGCAACTGCATTACAACACCAACGAACCCTCAGCAGAGAGGGGGGTGGGGGGGGGGGGGGGGGGGGGCGGGTGGTCGAACGGTAGAGGAGAAAAAAGAGAAGGAAGGAGGAGAGGGTGTTAACAACGAAGAGAAAGCAGCCAGCTTTACCTTGGGACCAGAAGGCTACCCATAATGGAGTCCTGTTTGTTTATCTAAAGGTTAAGGTGACGGATTTGACAGTGTAAAAGGTCCTGGCTGTTCGTCCTTCGAGACTGATATACTATAATAAACTTGTCAAGGTTAACATTAACAAAGCCTTGTAGTTGGGAGAACTAGAGTAGAAGGACAATAAACATACTCTGTAGACTCCAAGCAAAGGGATCTAAGGTCGTATGATCTGTTACTGATCTGTACTGGTATCTGTACTGGGATCTGTACTGGATCTGTCTGAATCTGTACTGGAGCTGGGATCTGTATGGGATCTGTTCTGGGATCTGTACTGGGATCTTGTACTGGGATCTGTCTGGTCTGTTTCTGGGATCTGTTAACTGGGATGCTGTACCTGGGGATCTGTATCCTGGATCTGTTTCTGGGATCTGTTCTGTCTTCTGGGATCCTGTACGTGTTGGGATCTGTTCGGACTGACTCGTCGTTCTGGGATCTGTATCCTGGATTTGGGATCTGTACTGGACTGTATCGGGAATCTGTTCTGGGATCGTTACTGGGATTTATGGATCTGTACTGGATCTGTACTGGGATCTGTGCTGAAGAATCTGGTTTCTGGGATCTGTAACTGGGATCTGTACTGGATCTGTACTGAGATCGTTACTAAGATCTGTTCTGGGAGCATGGTGAGTGCATAAGAGGGCATTATCTAATGTGACGGAGCTACAGCCACAGAGAACAGCAACATACCAAAAGCAAGCAGGTAACTCTGGGTCATATAACTCTGCAGGTTCCTGGGATCATTTTCCCTTTCCTTTCTCTATCATTGGGATTTGAGTGAATAGCCTCACAAAGTGCCAATGGTACTCCTATTATATCTATACTTTTATTTCAACAAGGAACACAGACTGAGAACAAGGTCTCTTTTACAGCTGGGCCTGCGTATACATGTTTACACATACAGTAAAGGTACAAATGATTAAGAAACTACACAAGAAAAACAAAACATCACAGATAACAAAAAAATACAGTAGCAGATTATTACTGTTACAACATGAAGCGAGAAAGAGAGAGACAGGGAGAGAGAGAATACCAAGAACCCACTGGATTCTCCAATTACTTGAATGAACTACAGGACAAAAATAAAAACTCCAACCAAAAAAGGCCTGTGGTGTTGATGGTATCCTCATTAATATATAAAATATACAGACAACAAATTTCAACCTGGCTAATACTTAAAACTCTTAAACATCATCCTTTAGCTCTGGCATCTTCCCCAATATTTGGAACGCAAGGACTGATCAAAAGCGGAGACAAAATTTGACCCCAATAACTACCGTGGGAATATGCGTCAACAGCAACCTTGGGAAATCCTCTGCATTAATCATTAACAGCAGACTTGTACATTTCCTCAGTGAAAAACAATGTACTGAAGCAAATGTCAAATTGGCTTTTTACCAAATGATTGTACGTCAGACCATGTATTCACCCTGCATACCCTAATTGACAAACAAACAAACAAAAACGAAGGCAAAAGTCTTCTCATGCTTTGTTTGATTTCAAAAAAGCCTTCGACTCAATTTGGCATGAGGGTCTGCTATACAAATTGATGGAAAGTGGTGTTGGGGGAAAAAACATACGACATTATAAAATCCATGTACACAAACAACAAGTGTGCGGTTAAAATAGGCAAAAAACACACACATTTCTTCCCACAGGGCTGTGGGGTGAAACAGGGATGCAGCTTAAGCCCCACCCTATTCAACATACATATCAACAAATTGGCGAGGGCACTAGAACAGTCTGCAGCACCCCCCTCTCACCCTACTAGAATCTGAAGTCAAATGTCTACTGTTTGCTAATGATCTGGTGCTTCAGCAGCACCTAGATCTTCTGCACAGATTCTGACAGACCTGGGCCCTGACAGTAAATCTCAGTAAGACCAAAATAATGGTGTTCCAAAAAAGGTACAGTCGCCAGGACCACAAATACAAATTCCATCTAGACACCGTTTCCCTTGAACACACAAAAAACTATACATACCTTGGCCTAAACATCAGCRCCACAGGTAACTTCCACAAAGCTGTGAACGATCTGAGAGACAAGGCAAGAAGGGCATTCTATGCTATCAAAAGGAACATAAAATTCGACATACCAATTAGGATCTGGCTAAAAATACTTGAATCAGTTATAGAACCCATTGCCCTTTATGGTTGTGAGGTCTGGGGTCCGCTCACCAACCAAGAATTCACAAGATGGGACAAACACCAAATTGAGACTCTGCATGCAGAATTCTGCTAAAATATCCTCTGTGTACAACATAAAACACCAAATAATGCAACCAGAGCAGAATTAGGCCAACACCCGCTAATTATCAAAATCTAGAAAAGAGCCGTTAAATTCTACAACCACTTAAAGGAAACGATTCCCAAACCTTCCATAACAAAGCCATCACCTACAGAGAGATGGACCTGGAGAAGAGTCCCCTAAGCAAGCTGGTCCTGGGGCTCTGTTCACAAACCCAAACAGACCTCACAGAGCCCCAGGACAGCAACACAATTAAACCCAACCAAATCATGAGAAAACAAAAAGATAATTACTTGACACATTGGAAAGAATTAACAAAAAAACTGAGCAAACTAGAATGCTATTTGGCCCTAAACAGAGAGTACACAGTGGCAGAAAACCTGACCACTGTGACTGACCCAAACTTAAGGAAAGCTTTGACTATGTACAGTGAGCATAGCCTTGCTATTGAGAAAGGCCGCCGTAGGCACACCGCCCACAAAATGAGGTGGAAACTGAGCTGCACTTCCTAACCTCCTGCACAATGTATGACCATATTAGAGACACATATTTCCCTCAGATTACACATATCCACAAAGATTTCAAAAACAAATCCAGTTCTGATAAACTCCTATATCTATTGGGTGAAATACCACAGTGTGCCATCACAGCAGCAMGATTTATGAACTGTCTCCACAAGAAAAGGGCAACCAGTGAAGAACATTGTAAATACAACCCATATTTATGTTTATTTATTTTCCCTTTTGTACTTTAACAATTTGCACATCGTTACAACACTGTATATATACTACATGATATGACATTTGTAATGTCTTTGTCCTTTTGGATCTTCTGTGAGTGTCATGTTTACTGTTAATTTTTATTGTTAATATCACTTTCGTATATTATCTACMTCACTTGCTTTGGCAATGTTAACATATGTTTCCCATGCCAATAAAGCCCCTTGAATTGAACTGAATTGAAACTGAATTGAGAGAGAAACAGAGGGAGAGAGAAATAGATAGAGAGAGTATAAAGTATAATATAACTTAGCTGTACTGTAAATTGGTCCATAACAATCCAACGCACATCCAGTAAGTCAATTATGATCTTGCATATCAATTGGTGCACATTCACCCCATCTTCAGCAGAGGGTGGAAGGCACTGATTGCCTACCGCGTGTAAGTGTGTGCATGTATGTGCACGAGTGTGTGTATGTTCGTGTGTGTGTAGGTTCGTGTGAGTTTATGTTTGTGTGTGTTTAAGACCACAGACTTCCATTAGGTCGGTAACTAAAGTAGTGTGGTATGTGAGGGAAGGAATCCCTGTATAAAATTATAGCAAATTAGTTTAACCCTTTCAGAAAATTAAATCTCTAGTTTAAATCTCTCTCTACACCTCCATCCCATCCTCACTCTCTCCCTCTCTATCCCCCCCTCTCTCTATCTCCCTCTATCTCCCTCCCTCTCTATCTCTCTCCCCCTCTCTCTCTCTCTCTCTCTCTCCCATATTTCTAACTCTCTGTCCCTCTCTATTTCTACACACTTTCGCTCTCTTCTCTCTCTTCTCTCTCTCTTCTCTCTTTCTCTCTCTCTCTCTCTCTCTCTCTCTCTCTCTCTTTCTTTCCCTCTCTCTCTCTCTCTCTATCACCCCTCTGCTCTCTATCTCTCTCTCCTCTGTCTTCTCACTCTCTATCTCCCCTCTCTCTCGCTCCTCTCTATCATCTCTCTCTCCTCTCTATCTCTCCCCTCTCTCGCTCTCGTCTCTCGCTCTTTCCCTCCGTCTCTCTCCTTCACTCTCTCTCCCTCACTCTTTCTCCTCACTCTCTCTCCCTCACTGCCCCGCGCCCTCACTTTCCTGCCTCCTCTTCCCTCTCTATCTCTTTTCCCCTCTCTCTCTCCTCCCTCTCTATCTCTTCTCCCCTCTCTCCTTCCTTTCTTCTCTCTTTTCCTCTCGCTCCCTCCTCTTCCCCCTTCTCTCTCTTTCCCCCCTCTCTCTCTCTCCTCTCCCTCTCTCTCTTTATAGAACATAATTAAAGGAGAAGATATTGGATACGGCCTGTGCATTCTCTAATTCTAGAGAAGCAGAGGAGGGGGGGGTGAGTGGGACCACAGAACAAAACACTGGACCGGAACAGAGAGAGGCCTGTTATGTCAGAAAAAATGAATGAAACGGGAAGGTGGGGATGAGATGAAGAAGACAGCCTGATAGGAGCGTCTAGAAGCGGCTCCCATCATCTCAGACAAT
>NC_036857.1:5767932-5783195 GCF_002910315.2 Salvelinus sp. IW2-2015 | reverse complement strand
AGCCTGATAGGAGCGTCTAGAAGCGCTCCCTCATCTCAGACAATTTTCCGAATCCCAACAAAGCTAATGTTTTACCACAAGAGCCTGCCTGCACGCTCAGAACACACATCAGTCCTAACACACACACAGGTGCACGGTAACGCGCACGCATGCACACATGCACGCACGCACACACACACACACACACACACACACACACACACACACACACACACACACACACACACACACACACACACACACACACACACACACACACACACACACACACACACACACACACACACACACACACACACACACACACACACACACACACACACGCACACAAGCACACACACACACACCAGTGTTGATTTATAGTGAATTGAGCTCCCTATACCCCCAGTCCCTTCCCTTCGCTCTGGTTTCTCTCTCAATTCAATTCAAGGTGCTTTATTGGCATGGGAAACATACATTTACATTGCCAAAGCAAGTGAAATAGATAATAAACTAAAGTAAAATAAACAATACAAAAATAACACTAAAGACATTTCAAACTGCATATTATGTCTATATACAGTGTTGTAACGATATTACAGTACAAAAGGGAAAATAAATAAACATAAATATGGGCTTGGGTGACATTTGTTTGGTGGGAGTGGGGATGGTGTCTCACATGGAGAAGCCGTCCCTGTCTCTCTGCCATGGGATCAGATGTCTGCCGAGCTGAATGTGACGGTGGAGGATGTTCTACTCGCTGTGGGAGAACAGCTTGGCCATGAAAATCTTTCAACCGCTTCACTAATGAATAAAGCAGTGGTTGTGCTTCTGAAAGATGAATGCCTTGTCAACCGGCTGGTTGGACAGGTGTTACTCTCGACCTCCACCCTGAGTCCAGACTCAACCCCAACCATCAGAATTGCAAGGTTCCGTCTCCCGTACTTTGAAGGTTGCCGTGGTGGTGAGCTCAGGGGCGGGCGTGATAGTGACTGAGCTCCCGGCAGTGGTTACCGAGGGCAGTGGCTTTGAGGCTGTTACGCCTGTCTCACAGACAATGGAGAATGATGTGCCCAGTGTAATTACAGACACGCAGGGTGATGTGCCCAGTGAAATTATAGACACTCAGGGTGATATTGGGGAGGGGTTGGAGGCAGTGGAGGGGATCCGTCGGGCTCTGGTTTCCGTGGAGCTGCTCAATGAGGACTGAGGAATGGCAGAAGAGATTGACAAGCTGTCAGATATCCCCATAAATGAAGATGTAGCATCTCAGTCCCAGTCCGGTTCACTGGTACATATTACAGCAGGTTGACCATTTTTTGCAGGATTCATTTGGTAAGAAGATTGACATACAGGATGTTTTTCCTGATGTAGAGACGTTTATCAGGCCAGTCAGTCATTATCAGTGGGTTTGGATAAAGTCAGTCAGAGGGGTGTGGCGTCTGAATGGCCATGCTGCAGGTGTAAGGAAAGGAAAAGTCCAGCAAAAAGATAGAAAGTGGTAGAAAAGAAAACTTAACAAAGAATGATGGGTCTGATCGTGATGGGTCTGATCGTGATGGGTCTGATCGTGATGGGTCTGATCGTGATGGGTCTGAATTCGTGAATGGGTCTGACGTGATGGGTCTGATCGTGATGGGTCCGTGCTATCGTGATGGGTCTGACTTGTGATGGGTCTAATCGTGATGGGTCTGATCATTGATGGGTCTGATCGTGATGGGTCTTATCGTGATGGGTCTGATCGTGATGGGTCTGATCGTGATGGGTCTGATCGTGATGGGTTTTGATCGTGATGGGTCTGATTGTGATGGGTCTTAAATCTGTGATGGGTCTGATCGTGATGGGTCTTATCGTGATGGGTCTTATCGTGATGGGTTGGATCGTGATGGGTCTTATCGTGATGGGTCTTATCGTGATGGGTCTGATCGTGATGGGTCTGATCGTGATGGGTCTGATGTGAGGGTCTGATCGTGATGGGTCTGATCGTGAGGTTCTGATTGTGATGGGTCTTATCGTGATGGGTCTGATCGTGATGGGTCTGATTGTGATGGGTCTTATCATGATGGGTCTGATCATTGTAATTTATGGGTCTGATCGTGATGGGTCTGATTGTGATGGGTCTGATCGTGATGGGTCTGATCGTGATGGGTCTGATTGTGATGGGTCTTTCGTGATGGGTCTGATCGTGATGGGTCTGATCGTGATGGGTTTGATCGTCATGGGTCTGATTGTGATGGGTCTTATCGTGATGGGTCTGATCGTGATGGGTCTTATCGTGATGGGTCTTATCGTGATGGGTTTTGATCGTGATGGGTCTTATCGTGATGGGTCTTATCGTGATGGGTCTGATCGTGATGGGTCTGATCAATGGGTCTGATTGTGATGGGTCTGATCGTGATGGGTCTGATCGGGATGGGTCTGATTGTGATGGGTCTTATCGTGATGGGTCTGATCGTGACGGGTCTGATTGTGATGGGTCTATATCATGATGGGTCTGATCATTGTAATTTCGTTCCCTTGTCTGTTACCTCTGTTGCTTTTCTTGCTTCCTTTTCATACCTTTTCATGGAGGCTTGAAGAGTGGGCTCTTTAAACATAACTGGGGGAAGAGACAGGAATAGGAGGGCTGTAGTGTATGAGTTTAGTAAGAGACAGGAATAGAAGGGCTGTAAGTGTATGAGTTTAGGAAGAGACAGGAATAGGAGGGCTGTAGTGTATGAGTTTAGTAGAGACAGGAATAGGAGGGCTGTAGTGTATGAGTTTAGTAAGAGACAGAAGTAGGAGGGCTGTAGTGTATGAGTTTAGGGAAGAGACAGGAAATAGGAGGGCTGTAGTGTATGAGTTTAGGAAGAGACAGGAATAGGAGGGCTGTAGTGCATGGGTTTAGTAAGAAGACAGAAGTAGGAGGGCTGTAGTGTATGAGTTTAGGAAGAGACAGGAATAGGAGGGCTGTAGTGTATGAGTTTAGTAAGAAGACAGAAGTAGGAGGGCTGTAGTGTATGAATTTAGTAAGAGACAGAAGTAGGAAGGCTGTAGTGTATGAGTTTAGTAAGAGACAGAAGTAGAGGACTGTAGTGTATGAGTTTAGTAAGAGACAGAAGTAGGAGGACTGTAGTGTATGAGTTTAGTAAGAGACAGAAGTAGGAGGACTGTAGTGTATGAGTTTAAGTAAGAGACGAAGTAGGAGGGCTGTAGTGTATGAGTTTAGGAAGAGACAGGAAATAGGAGGACTGTAGTGTATGAGTTTAGTAAGAGACAGAAGTAGGAAAGACTGTAGTGTATGAGTTTAGTAAGAGACAGAAGTAGGAGGATTGTAGTGTATGAGTTTAAGTAAAGACAGAAGTAGGAGGACTGTAGTGTAATAAGTTTAGTAAGAGACAGAAGTAGGAGGACTGTATGTATGAGTTATAGTAAGAGACAGAAGTAGGAGGACTGTAAGTAGATGAGTTTAGTAAGAGACAGAAGTGGAGGACTGTAATTGTATGAGTTTAGTAAGAGACAGAAGTGGGAGGACTGTAGTGTATGAGTTTGTAGAAGAGAACAGAAGTGGGAGACTGTAGGTGTATGAGTTTTAGTAAGAGACAAAAGTGGAAGGACTGTAGTTGTATGAGTTTAGTAAGAGACAGAAGTGGGAGGACGTAGTGTATGAGTTTAGTAAGGACAGACGTGGGAGGACTGTAGTGTATGAGTTTAGTAAGAGACAGAAAGTGGGAGGACTGTAGTGTATGAGTTTAGTAAGAGACAGAAGTAGGAGGACTGTAGTGTATGAGTTTAAGTAAAGAGACAAGAAAGTGTGGGAGGACTGTAGTGAATGAGTTTAGTAAGAAGACAGAAGTAGAGGACTGTAGTGTATGAGTTTAGTAAGAGACAGAAGTAGGAGGACTATAGTGTATGAGTTTAGTAGACCTGTGTTCTTACGGGAGACCCACAGTGATAGTGGTAATGAGGTAGTGTGTGGCATGGAGTGGGAGTATTTCCTCAGTCATGGGTCTAGTATAAGTACAGGTGTAGCAGTTCTGTTCTCATCAAACAAATATGTTGAAACAGTACAGAGAGGCTGCTGCCTATATACAGAGACTTGAAATCATTGGCCACTTTAATTGATGGAACACTAGTCACTTTGATAATGTCACTTTAATAATGTTTATATATCTTGCATTACTCATCTCATATGTATATACTGTATTCTATACTATTCTACTGTATCTTAGTCTATGCTACTCGTCCATATATTTATATATTCTTCATTCCTTTCCTTTACATAGATTTGTGTGTATTGGGTATGTGTTGTGAAATTGTTAGATTTTACTTGTTAGATATTGGTGCACTGTCGGAACTAGAAGCACAAGCATTTCGCTACACCCGCAATAACATCTGCTAAACACGTGAATGTGACAAATACAATTTGATTTGATTTGAGTATGTGTAACCGATGTGAAATGGCTAGCTAGGTAGGGGCCRCGGCCTTTGTGGAGCGATGGGTGACGACGCTTCGTGGGTGTCAGTTGTTGATGTGTGCAGAGGGTCCTTGGTTCGCGCCCGGGTCGGGGCGAGGGGACGGACTAAAGWTAAACTGTTASATTGATGCTGTTGACCCGGTTCACTGGTTGCTGCGGAAAAGGAGGAGGTCGAAAGGGGGGTGAATGTAACCGATGTGAAAYGGCTAGCTARGTAGCGGTGGTGCGCGCTAGCAGCCTTTCAGACGGTGACGTCACTTGCTCTGAAACCTTGAAGTAGTGGTTCCCCTTGCTCTGCAAGGGCCGCGGCCTTTGTGGAGCGATGGGTAACGATGCTTCGTGGGTGTCAGTTGTTGATGTGTGCAGAGGGTCCCTGGTTCGCGCCCGGGTCTGGGCGAGGGGACGGACTAAAGTTAAACTGTTACATATGGATTAGTAGATGTGTGGAGGGACAGACATCAAGGAGGGAGGACCTATACACGGGAAAAGGTAGTGGAGGGGAGGATTAGTGTAGCAAGGCTAGATAGGATCCATGTCAGTAAGGGGATCTGTAACATAGTTCTGGGCTCCTAGCGGTTTATCAGGATCTATGTCAGTAAGGGGATCTGTAACAGGGTTCTGGGCTTCTAGTGGTTTATCAGGAATCTATGTCATTAAGGACAGCTGTAACAGGTTCTGGGCTCTAGTGGTTTATTAGGATCTATGTCAGTAGGCAGTACTGTAACAGGGTTCTGGATCTGCTGTCTAGTGGTTTATCAGGATCTATGTCAGTAAGGAGCTGTAACAGGGTTCTCTGGAGCATCAGTGGTTGATCAGGAATCTCATGTCAGTAAGGAACAGTCTGTAACAGGGTTCTGGACTCTCTAGTGCGTTATCAGGATCTATGTCATTAAGGGGATCCTGTAACAGGGTTCTGGCTCCTAGTGGTTATCAGGCATCTATGTCATATAAGGAGCTGTAACAGGGTTTCTGGCTCTAGTGGTTTATCAGGTCTATGTCAGTAAGGAATCTGTAACAGGGTTTCTGGCTCACTAGTGTTATCAGGATCTATGTCAGTAAGGACTGTAACAGGGTTCTGGCTCCTAGTGGTTTATCAGGATCTATGTCAGTAAGGGGAACTGTAACAGGGTTCTGGCTCCTAGTGGTTTTTCAGGATCTATGTCAGTAAGGAGCTGTAACAGGTTCTCTGGATCTCAGTGGTTTATTCAGGATCTATGTCAGTAAGGACGCTGTAACAGGGTTCTGGGTCTAGTGGTTTATCAGGATCTATGTCAGTAAGGACGCTGTAATTAGGGTTCTGGCTCACAAGTGGTTATCAGGATCTATGTCAGTAAGGCAGGATCTGTAACAGGGTTCTGGGTCCTAGTGGTTTATCAGGATCTAGTCATGTAAGGACGCTATAACAGGGTTCTGGCTCCTATTGGTTTGTCATGGATCTATGTCCATTAAAGGACAGCTGTAACAGGGTCTGGGTCCCTAGTGCGTTTTATCAGGATCTATGTCAGTAAAGGACGCTGTAACAGGGTTTCTGGATCTCCTAGTGGTTATATCAGGATCGCTAGCTGTCATTAAGGACAGCCGTAACAGCGGTTTCTGGGACTCTCTATATGGTTGATGCAAGTGATTCTATGTCATTAAGGACGCTGTAACAGGTTCTGGACTTCCTAGTGGTTTATCAGGATCTAATGTCAGTAGACGCTGTAACAGGGTCTGGCTCCTAGATTGGTTATCAGGATCTATGTCAGTAAGGACGCTGTAACAGGGTTCTGGACTCCTAGTGGTTTATCAGGATCTATGTTCAGTAAGGGACAGTTGTAACAGGGTTCTGGGCTTCTAGTGGTTTATCAGGATCCATGTCAGTAAGGACGTGTAACAGGGTTTACTGGGAACTCCTAGTGGGTTTTATCAGGATTAACGTTCAGTAAAGGACAGCTGTAACAGGGTTCTGGGCTACTGGATCTGGGCTCCTAGTGGTTTATCAGGATCTATGTYAGTAAGGGGATCTGTAACAGGGTTCTGGGCTCCCGGATCTGGCCTAGTGGTTTTTCCGACCATGTGCTAACAGTTGAGTGTAGCTTGGCAGTTGTACCTCATCCGAGGTCTTACTGGCACTTTATTTCTAAATTATTGCATGATGCCTCATTTTGTGAGGGGTTTGGTGTCTTTTAGGAGAGTTGGAAAGCGAGGAAAGCTGAGTTTGAGAACCTAAAATAATGGTGGGATGTGGGGATAACACAAGTAAGGTTGTTTTGCMAGCAGTACTCTGCCCATGGGACAGCTAAGATAAGGTCTACTATTCAGAAGTTGGAGTAGTATATTAGAGGCATTGAGGATAGCCTTATTGGGCAGCAGGATTTAGGGCTAGAGAGTTGAGGGCTAAGCAGATGCAGTGAGGGTCTTTTCTACAGGATCAGGTAAATTGTGTGCTTATTAGAGCACGGATGACTACCCTGACAGAAGTGGATGCTCTGAGTGTGTTCTTCTTCAACCTGGAGGGGAAGTCGGCGCAGCAGAAGCAGATGTTCCATCTGCGGTGTCCTTCAGGGTCTGACTTTGGATCCAGCAGAGATGAGGAGGATGACTATGAACTTCTACGCAGACCACTACGGTGACAGCAACACTGATCCACAGTGTGCTCAGGAGATTCTACAGAGGTTGCCTAAGCTCGGGTCTGAGCAGAGTGCTGGACTGGAGGGTGAACTAACAGTGGCTCTGCAGCAGCTCTCCCCAGGCTATGCGCCGGGGGTCAATGAACTGACAGCTGAGTTTTATATCGGTTTCTGGGGTGTACTGGGGAAGGACTTCTTAGAGGTCTTTTGGGAGTTCTGAACTACCAGTCAGCTGCCAGCGGACAGTGCTGTCACTACTGCCGAAAAACTGGAGGCCAGTATTGTTGCTCTGCTTGTATTACAAATACAATAATGGACAACTTGTTTCTTTTGAGAGATGTGAAAGACATCACTAGGATGTATGATCAGGATCTAGGACTCATTTCGATAGATCAAGAAAAGGCTTTTGATAGAGTGTGTCATGCCTATCTGTTTCAGACCATGGAAGCGTTTGGCCTGGGTAGTGAGTTTAGATCATGGGTCAAGTTATTGCATTGTTGGGCCTCTGTTATGGTACAAGTGGGGGGTGGGCTGAGCCGGCCAGTCCCAGTAAGGAGAGGGATTAGGCAGGGGTGTCCACTCTCAGGTCAGCTCTACTGTTTAGCCATATAATCACTGCTGTGTAGGCTGATGGAGAGGCTGCAGGGGTAGTAGGCTGAGGGAGAGGCTGCAGGGGTAGTAGGCTGAGGGAGAGGCTGCAGGGGACTAGAGATCTACTTACCCCACTGTAGCCCCAGGAAGATTTCAGAAGATCCTACTCAGCCCACTGTTATGCCCCCCAGGAAACTAGTGAGATCCTACTCTCAGCCCCACCTGTAGCCCCCCAGGAGAGACTAGGAGAATCCTACTCATACCCCACTGTAGCCCCCAGGAACAGGTTAGGAGATCCTACTAACCCCACTGTAGCCCCCAGCGAGATAGGAGATCTACTACCACCCACTGTAGCCCCCAGGAAGCCTAGCCCAGGCAACAATTGAGGCGTCCCGGTACTAGGCTTCTACCCCATCTGTAGCCCGCCCAGGTGAAGAGTAGGAGATCCTACTCTAGTCCGTCACTGTTAGCCCGCCCAGGAGGACTGGATCATTCCACCCATAGCCCCGAGACTAGGTCTACTCTACCCCACTTGTAGCCCCCAACTAGAGAACTCTCCCGACTTAGCGCCCAGGAAACTAAGACCTACTACCCACTGACTAAGCCCCCCAGGAAGACTTAGGAGATCCTACTTAAAACCTCCAGCGTGTAGCCCCCCCACGATTAGAACAGGAGAATCCTGCTCTGACACACTGGTAGCCCGCAGGAAGACTAGAGATCCTTACTACTGACCGCACGGTAGCCCCTCCAGGAAGACTAGGAGATCCTACTCTGTGATCCCACTGTAGCCTCTCCGAAGAAGACTAGGAGACCTGCTATGACCCACTGTAACGCCCCAGGAAAGTTAGGATCCTGCTCTGACCCACTCGTTTAACCGTCCCGAAGAAGACTAGGAGGTCTGCTCTGACCAGTCACTTTGTAGCCCCCCACGAAGATAGTGTAATCCCGCTCTGACCCACTGTGGCTCTCCCCAGAAGATAGGAGATCCACTGACCCACTGAGCCCCCTAGGAAGACTAGAATCACTTTACCTACCCACTGGACGCCCCCCGGAACTAGGAGAGCCTGCTCTGACCACTGTACCCCCAGGGAAAGATAGGAGATCCTTACTCTGACCCACTGTAGCCCCCAGGAAGACAGGAGATCTACTCTGACCCACTGTAGCCCCCAATTAACGACTAGGAGATCCTTTGCTCCTGAGCTAGGCCAAGAAAATAGGGGACTCTGTCTACTCACTGTGCCCTCCAGGGAAGATAGAGATTCTCTGCTCTGACCCACTTGTAGCCGCCCCTAAGAAGAGCTAGGAAGTCCTGGCTCTGACCACTGGTAGCCCCCAGAGAAGACTAGGAGATCCTGGCTCTGACCCCTGATAGCCCCCAGAAGACTAGAAGATCTGCGTCTGAACCACTGTAGCCCCCCAGGAAGACTAGGAGCAATACCTGCTCTGACCCACTGTCAGCCCCCAGAGAACTAGGAGATTCCTACTCTACCCCCTGTAGCCCCAGGAAGACTAGAGATCCATACTCTACCCCACTGTTAGCCCCCCAGGAAGACTAGGAGATCCATGCTCTGACCCCTGTAGCCCCCAGGAAGATAGAGACGATCCTGGCTCTTGAGCGCCATGTAGCACGGGTCCCCCTAGGAAGAACTAGGAGATCCTGCTCTGACCCACTGTAAGCCCCCCAGGAAGACTAGGAGATCCTGCTTATGACCCTTGGGTAGCCCCCCAGGAAGACAGGAGAGATCTGCTCTGACCCTATGTAAAGCCCCCAGGAAAGACGATGGAGATCGTCTGCTTCTGACCCACGCCCAGCAACTAGGATCGCCGCCCATTGTACCCCCAGGAAGACTAGGAATCTCTGCTCTGACCCACTGTAACTCCCCAGGGAAGACTAGGAGATTCCCGCCTCTGACCCACTGTAGCCCCCAGGAAGACTATGAGTCCTGCCTGACCACTGTAGCCCCGCCAAGAAAGGGAGATCCTTGCCGACCCATTGCCTCCCCTAATCAGACCTCACTCTTCTCTCTAGTTCAACCTTAGCTGATGGCCGGTATCGTCCCCCGAAACAAAGCCTGCGCTAACCTCTCTACATTTCCCCCACTCTAACAAACCACTGTACATCAATCAGGTAAGCTGCAATGAAACGTCTCCCACCTACTACCCCCTGGAACTGACAACTCCTGAAGCCTCTCCTCAGCCTCTCCCTCAGCTCAAAACTACTGCAGCACTAGCTCCCTCAGCCCTACAACTACTTCAGCCTCTCCCTCAGCCTCTCCTCAGCCTACACCCCTCGCAGCCTCCTCGCCTCAGCCTTACAAACTCCTTCAGCTTGCCCTCAGCCTACTCCTGCAATCCGCCTCAGCCTCTCCCTCACCTCTACCCTGCAGTACCTCTCCCTCAGGCTACAGTACCTACTTAGCAGCCTCTCCTCAGCCCTACAACTCCTAGCCTTCAGGCCTCTCCTCAGCTACACCTGCGCTTCACTACACTACCCTGCAGCCTCTCCCCACTCACCCGCGCTCTACCTCAGGTACACCTGCGCCTCTCTACCACTCCATGCACTCCCAGCCTAACATCCCTGAGCTCCCCAGCCTCTACCTGACCCTCCTAGATACTGCCCTCCAGCCTCTCCCTAGCCTCTCCGACCTCCATACACTCCTGCAGCCTCTCTCACCTCTACGCCCTGAGCCCTACCCCTACTCTGCAGCCCTCGCCTCACCTACCACCCCTGCAAGCCTCTACTCGCCTACTCCCCTCACCTCTCCTCAGCCTACTACCCCTCCGTTCCCTTGCACAACTGCACCTCTCCTCAGCCTACTCCCTCAGCCTTCCTACTACACCCTGCAAGCCCTCCCGGTCGCCTCCTACCTAAACCCCTGCAGCCTTCCTCACTCTATCCCTTGCCCCGCACCTCTCTAGCCTATCCCTGCGCTTCTCAGCATACCCGCAGCCTCTCCTCAGCCTACAACCCTGCGCCCGTCCCCGTCAGCTCTTCCCGCAGCCTCACAATCCAGCAGCCTCTCACTCAGCCTACAACCCCTGCAGCCTCTCCCTCAGCTGACACCCATGCAGCTTCTCCGCAGCTCTTCAGCCTACTACCCCTCAGCTCTCCCAGCCTACCTACCCTGCGCTTCTCTCAGCCTACAATACACTGCATTAATGGTCGTCACTTACAAAGACGGATAGGAATCACGTGCGTGAATGTTGAGGTAAGGTACGTTTAACAACCTTACAAACGAGACCCTTTTTTTTTATACCATTATACCATACCCACTGCGAACACTGCTTACAATAAAACACTCTCTCTCTCTTCTCTTCCTTTTGTTCTCTTCCTTGCCCCACTCTCCCTCTGTCATTTAATGGTCGTCTTCTTCTCTCTTCACTCTTCCTCGTCTCTCCCTCCCTCTCACGGCCTCTATGCGCTACTCTCTCCCTTCTCTCTCGTCTGTATGCCTGTTTGTCGGTACGTGCTTCTCGTTACCTCTCCTCTCTCTCTCTGCCTAGCCACGCGGCTGCCCTCATTCTCTCTCCCCAGTCGTCTAGGAAGTTCCTCTCCGTTCTCCTGTCTTCCCTCTCTCCTCTCTCTCTCACCTTCCAGTCTTTTCAGTACGTCTGGTCTCCTCTTCCTCTTGCTTGTCGCTCCTACGTCTATCACTCGTCTCACCCTCTCTCTCTACTCTCGATTGTACCTGCCCTCATCTCTCCTTTCTCCTCTCTCTCTCTCCTCCTCTCCTCCCCCATCCGCATCCTTCCTCTCCTCTCACGGTCCATCTCTGTAATCCCCACCTTCTGTCTTATCCTCTCTGGAGAGAACACTCTCTGCTCCTCCTGATGTAACTGGCTACACATGCTGTCTGATGACTCCTCCCACCTTGGAGGCGGGCAGGCAGGCACAGCACTGGAGGTCAGGAGAAGTTAGGGAGGCAGGAGCAGGCAGGCAGGCCAGGCCAGGCAGGCAGGGTAGGCAGGCAGGCAGGCAGCTGGAGGGAGGCAGGCAGGCAAGGCAGGCAGGCCAACGCGCAGCTGCAGGCAGGCAGGCAGGTGCAGGCAGGCATGGCAGGCCAGGCAGGCAGGGAGGCAGCAGGCAAGCGTCAGGAGGATCGCCGGCAGGCAGGCAGGGAGGCAGGCAGGCAGGCAGGGAAGGGGCACGACAACTGGCAGGCTGAGGCAGGGAGCCGATCAGGCCAGCCCGCGGCAGGGCACCACTGGCGGCAGGGCAGCGCAGACAGGCACTTCACTAGCAGCGGCCACAAGTGCAATAGGAACAATCAGGCGGCCACGAAAGGCAAGGCAACACGCAGGAGCATGGCAGCGCAGGCACACGGTGGACGAGGAGAATTAGACGGCTAACCGCATAGAGGCGCGCTCGAGGAAACTGGAAAGACAGAGGTGTACCAGGCAGGGGCTAGCAGAGTTCATAGATAGACGTGGTGGGTTCTTTGACTAAGATGGAGCAGGTAGTCTAATAGTGAGAGTCCACCAGTATGTTCTCCTTGAAATATGCCGTCGTAGACATGCCTCCAGGCATCTTCAGGAGAGTTTTTGCGCTTTTTTAGCAACTTTCGGGAGTGACGATATCAGAAGCTGGATGTTGAAAAGAGACATTCTAAGCAGGTAGGAGTAATCGAAACCAGATACAATCAGTCCAATGAATAAATAATAATACATATTATTAAATCTAGCTGCTGAACCCTATGGACTGAATAACTTAGTTCTCACTTACTTGTGATTCCCTTAAATATTGTTGTGAGAAAGGTTAGTGAAGGTTGTATGCATAGTTTCATGCCATCGTAGTGTGTGTAATTGTTTCACAATAAACAGTTCTCTGTCTCTGTAGTCCAAGCAGACGATAACGACACTCCAGATACAGGGCTCTATCATTTACCGTCGTCACAGCAGCGCCGTTTCTCTGGGCCCAAAACGAAGGGTACGCAGAGATGTTTGGGCAAGTGAGAGGAAGAGGCCTTCTGGGGGGTGGTGACTAACTTGGGGCGCAGCCCGCCATCGTCGCATGTGAAACGCTGCGGACAAGCATCTGCCCATCAAACGTCTGTGGAAGAATGGCAAATTTACACTTTTGGGCCTCCCACTCAGCCCCTACTACGGCCCCTAAAGCCCCCTGTCCTGCGCACGAGTGCTGCAGCTGGGCTAATGATGTGCATTCTGGCAGCTGGGTATTCGAATCCGAATTCTTTGTCGTCCGCTGACACAATTGGCAAGAGGCCCCTCTATAGTCCATAGTATCTGCTTGCCGGAGATTTAAAAAGCCACCAACGCAGCCCTGGAAGGAAACCCACCACAGAAAGACTACGGTCGCAAACTACACCAAACAACCCCTACGTAACCGACAGACAAAAACGCATGACTCACTGACCATGATCACACACCACACATTCACAGGCAAGCGCCTTCGCGTTGAGGGGAAGACGGGTGGCTTTTATTGGAAATGGACGTGGATGGAGTCAAATCGCAAAGGTATCAACAACATGGAAACCATGAGTTTGAATGTATTTTGATACCCACACGTGTTATGCTCCACACTGGGAACTACTCCCCGCGTCGGCTTACTACCCACCGCAGCGCACATTACTTACTTTACTTTACGAGGCCCTGCGCCACTCACTCAACTCCAAACACCTACGAGGCTACGCAACGAACAACACAACCCAAACAACACCTCCACCTCACACAGTGGCATACACTCGAATGACACACACACAACACAGACACACACACAACACACAACACAGAACAGACAGTTTCACGACACCACACGAACACAAACAGTCAATCTGGGCCCACAACACACGACACACCAGCACATGCCAGAATCAACAATTTGGTTACGTCGACGCAGAGTAGGTGTCAGGGCACTGATGCGCTGTTCATCAGCCCTGTGGGTTGTGGTCCGATGAGGGAAAGTTATGGTCCTCGCGAAGTGGATCAGCGGCTGCGCCTTTAAACATCCTCCAGCAAAGCTGGGCAGCAAGCAGGAGCCCGCCGCTATGGTGGACCCAGGGGGACGAGGGTGAGTTAACATGTAGAAGATTCCCATTCCCATGTAGGAAGATGTCATTCACTGGCTATTCCCGCTGCACAAAAACACAACTTTTACTAGTTTTAAGGAATTTACACGACGGACGCAAACCCGCAATACTAAAAGGGACAAGAAGGATTAGTAATATTTTCTTCCCTGCTGTGTTCTCTTCTTCCTTTCCTCCGATCGCCCTAGGTGGCGCTAAGTGGTTTTTCCATAACCAAAACAATGACCTGTGGCCTTCATGGTGGCTGCTTCTAAATGGCATGCTGCTGGCTGAGGTGGTCCCCTGTGCCCATATGAGGTGCCCTCTCCAGCATTCTCCTGCGCACACACCAGCGCAAACTACGTCAACACGCGCGACCACGTGCCCATACAATCAAACAAATCTAGGCTAGTGGGGAAAAATGAATAGTGCAGAGGTCCGATAAGCCAACAGGACGATCGGCCACTGGAGACGACACCTTGTTTCAGGCGATCTCAGCATACTTGTTTGTTGGGTTGCTTGTCAATTCAAGCAATAAGACAAATTCCAAGCACCGGTATAGGAGTGGGGTTTTGCTGTTGGACTTGAACATGGTTGTTCTTTTGGTCCAATAGGATGCTGGCACGCCAGCAGATCGGCTTCCTATTGGGTAGCTGTGGGGTTACGTGGCGCTGACCAGTGATGGCTGCCCATAAAGTTTGCCTGCCCAAGAAGTGCTACAGGAGAGATTACCAACAGTTCAGAGGTAAGTTGTATTGTGTGGCGTGCATGAGCATTGTGTTCTCGTCATCTAGTTTTCCTCAAGCAGTGTTTTCCTTCTCTGTCTTTCTAGGATGGCTAAGTGCTGCTGGTGGTTTGTGAGCTGAAGTCGACAGCATCTCTCCAAAGCCTCCCAGAGACTGGTTTCCGTCTACATCAAAGATGCAAACAGCGAAAGCGGCATATATAGAGGTAATACAATTCATTAACATTTCATTACAAAGAGATGCTTTCTAAATTGTAAATCAATCCAAATGCTTTAACAGAACCCTAAGGGGTTTTAAATGTATGTATTTGTTTACTCTACAACCATACCACTGCTTTAACTCTCTCTCTCTCTCTCTCTCTCTCTCTCTCTCTCGTCTCTTCTCCCTCTCTCTCTCGCTCTCGGCTCTCTCTCGCTATTCCTATCTCTTTCTCTCCCCCTCTGCTGCCTCTGTTTTCTCTTGCATCCTCCCTCTCTCTCTCTGTTTCTCTCTCTCTCTCTCCCCCTCTCTCTATGTTTCCTCTCTCTCTCTCACCCCTCTCTCTCTGTTTCTCTCTTTCATCTCTCTCCCGCTCTCTCGTCGTTTCTCTCTCTCTCTCTCTCTCTCTTGGACCTCTGGAGCGCTCTGTTGTCTCTCTCTCTCGTCCCCTTCTCTCTCCTGTTTTCTTTCTCTCTATCTCTCTTCTTCTTGGACCTCCTGACCTCTCTGTTTTCTCTCTCTCTCTCCCCCTCTTTCTTCTGTTTCTCTCTGCTCCCCCTCCTCTCTGTTTCCTGATCTCTCCATCATACTGTGCCCCTGTCTCTCCTGTTTTCTCTTCTCTCCTCTCATCTCAGTAGCGTCTACCTCTCCTCCCTCATC